>NC_050174.1:15215569-15360569 GCF_008315115.2 Sander lucioperca
AAACAACTCCTCCAAACCTCAGAGAACACAGATGGGATGAGTTATATTTTGAATATGCACAAAGTTTTGGACATGAGCAGAAATCTTGCTCAAACATCTGAAATATTACAGTCCAGGGGTTTATTAATAAATTAAAATGAATAATGTATCATTGAGGTGAATAATTGTCATATGCACATTTAAGGATTCCCCAACAAAAGATGCAAAAGAGGAGGGAAGAGTAAATGATGCCTAGGCTACATGTGTGCTGACTCAGATATAATTAGAAAAGTCGAACCAAAGGAGAATAAATAGTTGAAAGCAATTCAGAATTCCTGAGAGCCTTACTGCAATATATTCAGTTATGTTTATATTTGGATTGTAATCTATGTTTCCCTTTACATAAAGATATTTCCAGCATATTGATTCAGAAAAAGGTAGAAATAGGTGCATAACAATTCACCAGAATGCAGGAAATGAAGTGTTTAATGCTCAAAATTTTATGGGGGTGGACCCCCAGCCCCCCCGCATCGTAAGTCACCATAGGAAACAAAATCTTGGCCTTTGGGTTGGCAGGCCAGTTATGATTAGGCCAAATGTTGGTGCCATCTAAATTTTATCTATACACTGGTCAGCTAAAATGAACATACACTGGCTATTAACAAGCTGGGCAAGCCAATCGCAGTTTTGCATTGCATTCAGTTTATTTAAATGGGTCCGGGCTAAGCCCCGAACCTCCTCAAGTCCTAGAAACGCCCCTGCCTAGGAGGACTTAAATAGTTACCCAGTCCACGTATATTCTCTAAATTTCACATTACTTTACACGTTAAGAATTATTGCTTGAAAAATTGATGATGATGATGATGATGATGATGACCAATACACATCCATATATAAAAGGGTACGTTGTTAGTTTATTGTTTGATAATCCCATGAGAATAACATAGAGACGTTTGCAACAAATCATTTCAGGCAAATCTTCAGTTAGTTGTGCCCATTTAGGGAGTACACATGGTTTTCAAACTGCATTTCACGGTGAATTTTCAGCTGTAGTCTGGCATGCTGCACAGAGATTAGCTAATTCAAACTGTCACAAGGAAGCAAGCTTACCTCTCTAAAGAGGGTGTAAGTCCTTGGGGAGTACCACCACCCTGTGAACCTCCCTGTGGCCATTTCTCGGTTGTACACTTCAGGCAAACAAAGAGGAGACAATGGTTCACAAACTGAATTACAGCAATGTCTCAACCCCCTGAAGACCAGTGCTTAACAGTATTAAGACACATATGTGGGATAGGCCTAACGGCTTGGCAGCCCTGGGCTGGGACAGACTCTAGAGACAAGATAGACATATGTTCACTCTCAGCCGTGGCAGAGCTGCAAGCAGTAATGTTGGACTGAAGCCTCCTCACCACCTGGCTGATTGCTGGAGTATAGGAGTATGAGAGCATGGTTGAGACATTGGTAACAGTGCAGTTATCTCCCCAAAGAATGTGCTTTGACAGCTGGTCAGCTGATCACAAAGTCTTGAGGTCTGAACCATTCAATCTGATATTTTGACATTATATATCAAATATATACTAAAATAAACAAAATGATCATTTAAGACCTGGCACTGACTCCCCTCAGCACACACACACATTTTATTATTACATGTCTTGACAGTTGACGCAGGCTATGAATTTGAACCAGAATCGTGAGGCACAGAGGATAATCCTTGCTGCTCTGTGGGGAGTGGAGGTTTCCTGTTGAATGACAGGAAGCTATAACTCCCACAGATTACTTATTTCCATTTCAGAGCGGATGATTCACATGTTTTGAAAGGTTTTGGTGATGTTTTTTAGGGTGATTTTGTTGTCCTTCCAATTTGGCTTGTTAGGTTCTCTGCTTTTTCATCGCGCCATTGATGTTAAACTGCACATTTCCTATGATTGTCTGCTTTTATTAAGTCATTATAACAAGGACTGATTAGGTACAGACAACTGTAGAGTTTGTATGTTTGTATGTCTGTATCTGTCTTACTGGCAGCTCTTTAATAGCACAATACATAAAAGCCAACTGTTAATCTGGTATCAGCCACTTCTTGTGTGACATAGGATATATCAAACTGTTTGTTTTTAACGACTGTTTGAACTGTTAAATGCATTCTTTTAATTGCCCCATGTGGGATTAAATAAAGTTACATTCAATTGAATTACTTTCAAGTATATGAAATCCATATTCTCTTAATTAATACAAATCGCTTACAATCAAAAGGCTGCATCAGCTATTACACCTGTCTTTTGACCCCCACGAGTACATCCATAGAAGAAATAATAAACAATGGCTTAGAACTGAGTTTAAGATAGAGACAGATGATAGAGACAGACCTCTATTCAATCTTTACCCACTCTGTATAATGTTTTCCCTTTGTTGCAGACACAGGTAATAAGCTACTGTTGATAATGGTTAGATTAAAGTCAGTATCACTGCCTCAAACCCTTTTTTAGATCCCTTTTGTAAATTTCACCTTCCTTTCAGCAAAATAAATGCACTTGGGCTTGTGTGTCGAAATGGGATTCAGCTCACATTTTTCACTCATAGCCTGTTCAATCTGTTCCAGGACAATAATCACAATCCATTTGACTTTCTTCCCCCTGGTATTTTAGCTCAGTTACATTAGACTATTCAGGACCTTGCAATGGTAGACAGAACAGAAATTAGGAAATAACGTTCTGTGCTTATACAAATTGACTTTGTTAAGGAACTTTTTCTTACAGCACTTTTACATGTTTTACACTGTAATTAGATTTTAACAGATTCCACAAGAAATAGCATTAAGTCCTGTTTTATTGTTTTAATGTTTTGTGTATGTGCCATTTCATCTTTTGCACTCCAGTTGTGAAACTAGACTACAAACATGGTGTGAAATTGTTTCTGCCCTTGATCGATTTTGAGTCAGATGTATTTACAGACAGCCATAACTCCTGACGACAACAACTAATGTGCTATCATCAATCGTAATGTTACCAACCCATTTTTCTCACATACGAGACAATGATGACCTCTCACTGAACACAATGTTGGTAGAACTCATCTTGATGTTATTCATAGCTGCCTGCTGTTTTCAAATTAGTTTTCATTACATTTTGATGGACCAGGACTTCCCCCTTGGGCCACTCTAATCAATCACATCTCTCTATCAGTGACACTAGTGTCCTTTTGTTTTGCTTTCAGAATGCTTGGGTACCGAATTTGCCAGCACTTGTAAATACATCATGGCCACATTGTTCACACTCAGGTAAGGTAGTATATCCAACCAGGTAGGAGACAACAAAGCTGCATAATTTATGACATTATTATGTATCCATAAAGTATGATACATGCTGACTCTGGCATGAAGTGGTCAGCCATATGAGTGCAGATGAGCAGTGGAGGCTGAGAGGAAAGATGGAGACTAAATCAGTTAGCCTGAGCTTCTATCTCCACGAGGCAAAAACAATTACAATCAGACTCCACATCCGTTTCTTATAATCTGGATGACGATAAGCAGCAGACAGTTGTTCCAGTCTACCTCCACCTCTCTAGTCATTTCTTAAGGAAAGCTGGTACTGCAGGTACATCCATTTTAGTTCTCGGGGCAGTAGGATACATGTTAAAAAGGAGATTGTAATCTATGTGGAACGAGCAAAATGCAGTAAGAGACATACGTGTGAAAATGCATACGTTCTTTTCTTATACATAGTATAGTGTATGTTGTACATATCACAACACATAGTTCATATAGGGACGATGACAAGGATACCTAGCAGGGCACAGAAGAGTCTGAGCTGCTCAGCCAGTGGGGCTTTATGGGATTCCAACACTGTCACTTTCTTACTACCTACTGTACCACCAATTATCAGGCTACATGTACTGAATATGGCATGGAAATTCATAGCTATTCTTCATACATGCCAGCATCCAACCTGGAAGCTCTGGTAAATATGAGTATTTATTGTATTTTCACTGTAATAAAAAGGTATAAAAGGTAAAAAAAGGTAAAGGGTAAAAAGGTACTGAAATCCATGAGCATATTTCTTGCTTGTGTGCATGCTTATGTGAAAAAGAAAAGAGTATGAGTCTCACAAGGAAAGGGAGAGAGAAAGCGTTCGCATGCACAATGGACTCTGTGTGTGTGTGTGTGTGTGTGTGTGTGTGTGTGTGTGTGTGTGTGTGTGTGTGTGAGGGTCATTCTACTGTCCCGTACATTAAGCTAAGTGCTCCTCAGCTCTCCAGCAGTAGTAAATGGAGTCTAATATGGCTTGAGGGGGGGTTTGTCTCCCAACTCTGAATCAAAACCAAAGAGTGTCCCAAGCCCTAGGTCACTGCTTCTGTGAATCATCAAATTCAGAGGATAAAGATAGATGCCTTTCTTTTAGTTTACGTGTGTGTGTGTGTGTGTGTGTGTGTGTGTGTGTGTGTGTGCCCTTGCCACTTTTGTGTTGTGTGTGTCTTTGTGCACACTGTATGCATCATTTACAATCCTATTCAGTATGCTTTGTGGTGAATATGATGCACAACTAGTGTCAAAGCCATGTCTCGGTGTTTAAACTCAGTAAGCAAATGCACAACCAGGCTGCACTATTCACTGCATGTCCTACATATTAAGTATGTTAACATGAAGCTATTGAGATTTCGTTTTTTTTTTCTAAAAATGAGAATAAGGAATCAGATGAACGGAGTGTAATACATCAAAGGGCTTGCTGGTAGTCATTTCTGCAGTGGGCCGAGTCTCACTGGTAGCGCTGGTACAGTTTGCAGGCATTAATGATGTGAATACTGAAAGGCTGAGTGTCCCTGTGCTTGCGTCAGACCGTCATCTCCTTTTTTTTTCTCCCTCACTTTCTTCAGGAACCACTCGCAGGTTTCAGAGGCGTTAGGATCTGATATAGCAGGCACATAGGCAGTTACTGTCTCACACTTCATCTAAAGAGTCTACTAATCTCTATGAGCCTGTGTTGGGTTATGCAATTATTGTAACAGGATTGTGTAATCTTTGTGTTATGTTCCTGAATAGTATTGCTCCCTCTTTGGTCATTATTTTTGTGCATAGAAAGAATGAAAGTGTTTAATTGTGATAAACTGCATCTGAAAGTCAAGGGCTGTACTCACTGCACAGTTTACTTTATGTACAAATTAAACTCACTGGAGTGTAAATGAAAACTAAATACTTTACATGAGCAAAAATAACCTGTAAGCATAATACCTGAACTGTAAATGTGAACTGCAAGCTGTAATAAGAAAAAAATACTCAAGATTATCGTAACAAATGGTGCGCTTGAATGAAAGTCATGAATGCAAATGATGTAAATGTGATTTTATGAATTCGGGAGATTGCCAGAGGTGGTGCACTAGCACTGAATATTGCAGACGTACAGTACAGGTTGAGTCATTATACCAACAAATTCACCTGTGGCCTGGGACAATGTAAGGTCTATGGGGGAAGCACTTTGAATGGATATTCCATCCTCTGAGCTATGAGGACCTGGACTCCTCGACCCTCCTGCTCTTGTCCCATAATGGGTCCAAGTGGAGACTTTGGATTTATACAGATGTGATTCACATGTTGTTTACATCATGTGAACGACATGAAAGGTGAGAACTGCCTATATACGCTGTTTAGTGACTGACATGGTCACATCATTTCCCCACAAAGCCAAGCTATGTGACTTTGATTACAACATTGTTTCATGTTTACAGAGTTTTTTCATATATATATTTCTTTTAATGGGTTGGGGTTCAAGTGCATGTTTGTTTGTTTTTATTTATGGCAAGCTTTTTCATTTATGATCCATTATCTTACTTTGAGCCTTAGCTCTCTCTTTCTAATGTATGAAGAAATCTAATCTGGAATCAAATGTATAGAGTTAATATAGAGCATTGGACAGATCTGTTCTAGTACCATGAGACACTGGGTGATGGCTATATTTGTAAATAAAACTTTTTGGTCCGTAATTTTCGACCAATCAATTTCCTATGGGATATTACTTCCTGTAATTAGCTGAAGCTATTTTTTGGGACGGTTCAGCATGTGGAGCACAGTTAGCGGATATGGAAGGACTTTGATTTAAATATGCAACTGCATATTTACAGAACTTGCGGATGTGCACGACAAGTGTTATGTCTTTAGCAGCACCCAAAGACAGCACGCTGAGACGCTGGAACGCTCAGGTGTCGGTCAGCACCACGGACAGAGACAGTCGTTGAAATGCATCGTGCGGACTGCATAACACGGTGAGAGACAGACAGCTCTTCTTTTATGAAAGCGGTTATGGCTGGAAGTTGAAAACAGACGACTGAACGCTCTGAATTGTAAAAAAAAAAAAAAGAAAAAAAAAAGACAAATCACTGCGTTTACACAATTCAGATATAAGACAACTCATATGGGAAGCTGTGAAAAACTTTTCGATTAAGCATCAGTTGTTGCCTAAACGGACAACTTTTGCCCTCAAGCAGAAGCCCATCTATTTATCACGTAGGCTACTTGCCATTCTTTTGCACTGACACTTGTTCAAATTGCCTGTTTAAATTTAGACCTTTTTCATATCTGTTTAGCATTCATGCGTTGCAGTGTTTCACGTCATTCAGTCACCTCACCTAACCAGATTGTTCCATCAGACGGAATTACCCGCATCACTCAATGAAGTACAATCATTGATTACACTTCCCCCCACTCCATCCCTCCCTCCCTCTCTCTGCCTCCTACCACCATCACTCTCTTTCGCTCTCTCCTTTCCTGAAGTACTGCAGCGAGGGAGAGCACTGCATCGGAAAAACCTCACTGCGCTGGCAATTACCTCTGCCTCACATTACTATTCTACAGTAAAAAACCCACAAGAATATTTTTGTTTCACCATTAAGCGAAAGCGGAGTCTGATGCAATGGGTAACTATCAGCCCAGTTCACTCTTCTAGCCATAAATGACGGTAAGTAATTAGCTTACTACTTTTTTTCTGAAAACATGCTGACTGTGTAACACTTCCGAGTTAGTACAAATCCAGTATTTCCAATAGACTGTTTAATGATAATCTGTATTAGGACTTACAAGTATTGTTGTTCATATATTTCCAATGATATCTCCAACTAACATCTAAGCTGAGACTGGGATACCTCATTATTTATTCATAAGTTTGTGTATCATTTGTTAAAAGTTGGGATGGTTTCCAGGCATGTGTTGTTTTTTTCTCTGTGGGTGCAAACTGAGTCCATATGTCTCCTAGTAGAGAAATTGGCATCATTAAGTGAGAGCAGGCATGATAATTGCCTCATACATCGGAATGTAGTGGAGATCCTGTTCCTGTACCTTTTTAATTGTGGAATTGAATTCATTCAATAGGCCTATTTAGGAGTGACATATGCTTCTGTGAATTCTTTATGTACATCTTGGTTTAAAATATCCGATTTGGGCTACAGGTCTCTTAATTAATTTGCTTATTTAAACACCTTTAAGTGGTTGTTTGGTTTATGATTATCACTGACTGGAGCTCGTAGTTTACCCACTTTTTTTTTTTTTTTTTTTATCAACCAGCATGTTTATAGTAAAAAATACTTGTCATTGGCATGATTTGGGGTTATTGGCTGCGGACTGCATGGTGTAGTGCAACCAGCCATCTGCCCTGGGGCAGTTAAAGCACTCTGCACTGCCGCCAAAAAGAGGAGAGGATGCAGGAGCAGGCAACTGACTCTTTAAATTGCAACTCAAGAGGCAGTGAGCGATTGACAGGCACACAGCTGGTGAACTGGAAATCTGTGGCAAAGTGCTTTGTTTGCAATCTGAAGGCTGCAGTAGTAGTCCTGCTGGGTTAACACTGAAGGCGTCCATCAATGAAAAAGTGTTAGAAGTGATTGCAGGTTGCCTAATTCATTCCTTTAGCTCACTTCTCATTAGTTAAGTTTGTTTTCTGCTAGGGTAAACAAGAATCTCATTGTAATTCAGAATAATCCCAATATGCATTCAATAACATCTCCATCTTAAGCATCCACTGTGTCATTGTCACTGTCATTTTAATAGTTTTCCTAAAGTTTTTTGCAGAACACAGGCTACTTTAGGAGGAATACATTTTCTATTACACTTGACAGGAAAGAAAGGACTCAAAGTACAAAGTACGCTGTGCCAGTGACGATGTAGATATGAGAGCTTGAGAAGAAAAAAAATTCTGTCTGCACATTTAGTTAGTTTGGAGCTTTGACTATTGAAGAGAGGTGAAATGTTTAGGTGCTTTGAAAGATGTTTTTAAAATTATTTTATTATATTCTCCATCTACAGAAACAACTATTTTGTTTCTCTTTTGACATTTCTCTCGCATCCTCTCCCTGCCCCACCACTCAGACAGTAATGGCATCAGTGTTTGATGAAAATTCCTAACGGAAGATGTCCCAGGCTCGTTGTGCCTCTGTCTTCCAGATGAGGTCATGGGCTTTCCGTTTTGATGGGATTACATGCAGCTCTGCCCACTTAGAGATTGGACCTGCTCTTTCTGATGCTAATAGAGCGAACAAGCCATCAAGCCAGTGTGCTTGCGCATGCCTTTGAAAGGGCAGGAAACTGACAAGTCAAATCTGAATAAGATAGAAAGTATTTGTGGTTCCTATAGGACAAGTGACATTAACTGTAAATCTGGTTCAATATATAGTGCATATGATATTTAAAAATAAGCATAAGACAGACAATTGCCACTTCAGAAAGCATTTTTGGAGATGCAACCATCCAACCATCATACATTTATTATAATTTAATTCGCACTTATAATAATAATTGTAAAAACAAGAGAGAAGCCCCTAGCTGCCCTCATTGTTTTGCATCATTACTGTTTTTGTATTGTGTAAGGGCCGATGTCTGGACTACCGGACAGCCAAAAAGCCACTATTGATTTTCCTTCAAGTTCTCATGAAAAATATCAAGTGTCTCCTCCAGCAGTAATGGGTCAAGCATTAATTAAAGAAGTATTTTTTTTTTAACTTCCTAATCTAACAACTTGCTTGCCACACCAATCTGTTTGGGGACTGCTGGACTCGAGGTAGAACACCTCCAACAATGACATCCATCCTTTTGACAAAGTGCGATGCTTGTAGGAAGCCCTTACTGTGCTGATAAGTGCTTCATTATTCTTCAGTTCTTCTGACTCAGGGTGTTCATTACCACTGTCATTATGACAATGTTATGTTGTGTGATTATTCATTTTCTTTCTTTCAAAATGCTCATTAGCAGCTTCATTACTGCGCTACTTTTGGTTAATGATTCATGATAAGAGTGTGTTGAAATGGACTAAGTTGGTCAAACACTCTGGATATTGACATACATCTTTTGACTTTTCCCAAATGGCTTGTCCTGAGTTGGATGTATGGCCAAAACCCCTGTGTAACTAATCTTTTCATTTATCTTTATGTCCATGCAAGAGGGCCAAGTGATACTTGACCTAGTGTTTTTTTAGTATTCTAAAGAGGTTGAAGGAAAGCAGGGCCGCTATCCATCATGCAGACAGGGGTGTTGCCAGAGCAAGGCCTATTTTCAGCCATCCTCACATGGTTCACAGCAATGGTACACACACTATATCAACTCTCTCTCTTTATTCTAATTGTAGAGAACAGCTATGCCCTGCAGGACATAGTGTGGATGCAGCTTCTTTATGTTCCAAAATACTGTATATCCTGTTATCAGTAGAAATATAAAATTAAATGTTTAGAGAGTTTGGTTGCCTTGAAGGGAAGTAATGATAGTATGAATTGAACATAGGAAATGAGGTAAAGGTGGATTTACTACGGATGTGTGGACTGTGATCGAGGCTTGGGTAAAGACAGTATACGTTGGAAAAAAGTACTACAGTGCTGGATGGTCTAAAAATGCACAAATGATTTTAAACAGGCATCAGTGGAAACAATAGATGCTGACGAGGGAGCCTGAAAGAGAGTCAAAAAAATAAAGAAGATGAAAGAGGAATGGAATAGGGTTGAGACAACATAGAATAAAACAGAGATTGGTTTGTTTGGCAGTGTTGGTGGTTACCCAGTTTGATTGTAATTACTCCCGTTGCTCGGGCTGTCTGCACCGTCTGGGTTTTGTCAGCTGTGGTCAGGTGGGATTGGTCGTCTTTGTGCTCCGTTGTTGTCTGAGCTTCATCACCAGTGACAGCGCCTCACAATACACTCCATTGATTCTCTAACAGGCAGGATGTATCCCCTTTTGCCGGTGTGTGTGCGTGCTCATTTCAAGTAAAAATGATGTGCGATAGCCAACATGAGATCCTGAAATGATAAATAGCATCAGTTCAGTGACACCACTGAACTCTGACATGATCTTGGCAGGGTGTTAGTCTACAGAGACATTCAAAATTAATTTTATTGAAAGATGCAGTTGATAGAGAACTTCCACACAAGACAAGAAGCTAAAATGTTCCACGCTCAAGAAGAATTGTTTTGAGAAACCCTACAATACTAATCTAGGATTTAAGTAGGATAGCAATCTTCTGCAGTGGCTCTTATTATACAGGACAAAGACAAAACAGAGAGAATCATACCACTAATCATAAGTTAACCCCTTGCAATGTGCACCTCACCAATTATCCAGTGAGCAATTACTTATGGACAAAGGAAACACAGATTTCGTTATGAATCATCCTTAGGACATTGTCTGAGGCACCACCGGTGTCAATAGAGGTATTAAAAAATTATCAGTACATGTGTAAAGGAGTGTGCTCATAAGCACAGAAGTCATCCAATAAACCAAAAGGGATTAGGAGAGTCACCTTGAATCAGCAGTGTTATTTTGTCCAGTAAAATGCATTATGGGAGCTTGAGCTGGCCCTGTGATTTGTGTCCTCCTGACAAGGCTTCAGTGTTCATTAGAGGCTGTGGTGAGCTGCTCCTAGACACACAGGAACCACACACACACACACGCACACACACACACGCACACACACACACACACGCACACACACACACACACACACACACACACACACACACACACACACACACACACACACACACACACACACTGGACAGCTATGACCATCTCCACTCTACTCCTAAGCGTGCACCCTATCTTCTCTAAAAATGTATAATAAAAAATGAGAAATTTCGGATTTTTCTCATTTCAATTCAATTCCACAATCGTATTTAGTTTTTTGAAATTATTGTTGTGTCTCTGTGCTATGACAAATTATAGAATAAACAAGCCAGAGTGAGCCTGTGGAGACAATGTGATGATGAACTGTGGATCACAGTTTGAACATTCACATGAAATCATGTTACATCATTAGCACAGTTATGCTGGGGTCTCCCTCCCATCAGCAATGGCCTGCCAAAATGGGAAAGGGCTTCCCCATTCATACTGTGAGTGCACACTCACATATGTGCATTGCATGTTTAGGTGTGTGAGAGTCTTTCTGTATGTTTATTTATGTGTGCTACTTACACGTATGTGTAAGACACCTGAATACACAAAATCAGGGCCCTTAAAGAATAGCTATTGTGTATGTGTGTGTACTATGTGCCTGTGTCTGAATGTGCATCCACTGATGATGATTTCTCCTTTCCTCCTTCCTTTGCAAGGATTAAATATGACAATGCCGTTCCGGTTGGATTGTCACTCCCATTATTAATAAACCAGCTCTTTATTGGGGGCAAATTGATTTCAGACAGAGCCTTGTTTATTAGCCTCTGTTCCTCAGAGTCAATCATGAGTCAGCAGATTCAGCATCTCTGTTTGAAATGCTAATCTCTTCAAAACTAAGTCCAACTTATGAAATTTAGAACAAAGAGAGCGCCCCTCAAAACGTAATATTCATTTTGAATATAAACTTTACAGCCAAAGCCTTTTTTCCTCACATCACTCCAAATGATGAAAAGGCCTTGGAGAATGGTGAGTGAATGATTAAAGATGGTATGTGCTGTCTGTGGGGTGTCACCTGTTAGTCTGGGATAGTTATGAATGTAGCAGGGAGACATGAGGTACGGGCACTATCTGATGATCTGAACATCTCCCTCTCTTTTACTTTTCCCTCTTTTCTCTCTGATCTATCCCGTGTCCTTTCTCCTGCTTGTTCTCTCTCTTTTTTATCTGTCTGTCTCTTACCCTTCCCCCATCTCTCTCAGCCTGGCCGATGATTGCCACAGCCATTGTGGGTTATCTCCTGTGGTGACTCAAGAGTTTTCCTCCCTGCTGCATCTCGAGACCCACTGATCTCACCATTCCTGCAATTCTCCTGCCAGTGTACACTCACCCCTCTTGCCCCTCTTCCCTCTTTCTTCTACTTCTAAGTATTCTCTGAACCCCCGTGAAGACCTACTGGTGGAGCCATAATGGAGGACACTTACAATAACAGGACTTCCCTGGCTAAGGGGGCCAAGGACATTGTCAAGGAGGCCAAGCGGCATGCAACAAAGAAAGTCAACAAGGTGGTGGATCGCGCCACAGATGAGTACTCATCCCACCACAACTACAGCCGATTCCAAGATGAGGAGGACGAAGATGAGGATTTCTACCGGAACCCTCCGAGGCAGGACGGAGAAAGCTACCCTGACAACGAGGAGGGCTCCAGTGATGCAACAGAGGGCCACGATGATGAGGATGAGATCTACGAGGGCGAGTATCAGGGTATCCCCTCCGCAGGAGATAGGAAGCAAAAGGAGGGCCAGGTGGCACTGGGTCAACCGGTGTCAGATGCCACAAGGGACCGTAAGGGGCTGGAGCAGGAGAGACAGGCGGACGAGGAGGAGCTGGCCCAACAATACGAGCTGATTATCCAAGAGTGTGGCCATGGGAGGTTCCAGTGGCAGCTGTTTCTGGTGCTCGGGCTGGCACTTATGTCAGATGGGGTGGAGGTGTTTGTGGTGGGCTTTGTGCTGCCCAGCGCAGAAACAGACATGTGTGTGCCCAACTCCAGCTCGGGATGGCTAGGTAAGGGACCCCATGTGTGTTTGAGTGTTGATGAGAGGACGTTCATCTACTTATGCTAACATGAAATAATGCAATCCCTTCAATACTTGAATGAATTTCATCATTTTGGATTATTTTTCATGATTCTAAATAGTGTTTTTTAATGCCTTGATTCTTGACCTTTTAATTTTGCTGTACATTGCATTGTGTATGATGATGATGAAGATACTGATGTCATCAGGTTATCAGCTTGGGCCTGGAGACTACACATCTAAAAAATCCATGTTACAAACTGGATGGGTGGAGTTTGAAAGATGTGGGTTAAACAGGGAGAGTATAATGAAAAGAGAATGTCCAGTTGCATTATGGGAATTGTAGAATCATTTGTTTTTGGCGTTTAATCCATACAAGTAGGGCCTAAAGGTCAGGTCATCTCGACCTCTCGAGTTTTTGCAAAAGTGCAACAACTTTGTGGAACACACAGACTGGATCAACGGAGTAGCTCTTTAAATGTACAATATGTAATTTTCTGCCGCTAGGTGTCTCTCAATCAAAACAATGGATGTAAACACAGACTTTTGATGACGTTGTTAGCTAGTTGACCAGTTAGTGAGCAAGCAAGCTAACATTAGCCAGCAGCTAACAATATCACAATATATTTCACTTCAGTGTCACTTTTTGTGTTGATGTTTTGTGTTGATGTTTTCAGCACTGGGGGGAAAAGGGTTTATTGTAATTTTACTCAACATCTCTGAGAGACTTAGCTACTTCGCGGCTGGGGCTGGCTGCCGAGTATCTTTGGGGCCGCGGCTCAGCTGAGGATATGCCTAGCTACATTGGGTGTTGCTTTTGGACTCTCCCCACATTCACCTTTTGTCCACAGGACAGTCACCATTTGTGGGTAAAACATAACTGTAAAGAAGACCACTGAAGGGGGGAGAATTTCAGCACAACACTGCGGCCAGTCAGACTCGGACGCCTGGGGAGATATGGTCTGTTTCCGCGACGGAACATAACACTTTCTGTTATTGCCGTTAGCATCATTATCAACTGGTGCTGGAGTTTGTGCTGGCTGGTAGGAATGGGCGTATCGATCCTGTGGTATCGATAGATCGATATACTCACGCTACTCATTTGGCATCGATTTCCTTAAAAAAATATCGATATAAACTAAAAAATAATAATTGGGGGTGTATGCATTACTTTCAGCTGTTTTAGATTACTTACTTAAATGACTATGTGCCGGGACACCCCTGTACCTGGCGGCGTATTGAGCTGGCCCATGTCACGTGACAGGAGACGAGCGAATGAGCGTCAACGTGCGACACAGCCGACAGCGACACAGCCAAGGGCCTGAAAATGTGTATGTTTTTGTTCATATTTAATTTATTTCATTCATATTTATGTTATTTATTTTACTTTTAATTTTATTATGTATTGACCATAATACATTTTGTATAAATGGTCTGTATTTGTCTTGTGATTTGTCTTAAATGTAATAATATTTTTACTGACAAAAATTGGCAATAAGAAATTAACGGTATCGATATCGATATCGATGAAAATGCAAGAAAAAGTATCGGTATCGTATTGAATCCTAAAAGTGTGGTATTGCCCATCCCTACTGGTTGGGTTCGGATTGCTTTACGTTTATAAGAGTGGCTGGCTGCTGGCTAACTGTGGATGTGTCGTGTCCCTGGGGCTGTTGTCCGCTCTCATCCCGACTGAACTAGTCCCTTAGCGGCGGGGAGTGAGGCAGAAAAAACATGGTGGGCTAGCTGGCTAAATTAGCATTAGATGTCTTCTATCTATACAGCTAGCTAACGTTAGCTGGCGAACGTAATCATGGGTTAGCCCAGTGCTGTTTAATGGTAACTTTACCTTGATCAAAACAATTATACTTAAAATAACTTCATGAACGTGTTGAACGATGTTGTAACCTTATAACGTTAACGTTCCCCACCGAGCATTAGCATTAGCGTTAGCATGAGCTAACGCTAATGTTACTTGTCAACGTAGCATATTACGTTAAGCTGGATCAATCGATATTGAAATGTATCAATAAATAAGATCTCTGCTGTATTACTGTGTTGTAAGTGGCATGTAACCAGTGACAAAATGATGCTCTGTGGCAGAAAGCAAGCTGTATAACAGTTACTGAGTGTTATTCTTTCTGTGAGATTGTATGATTTACGATTACTCTCGAACGTATCATCTGAGTGCCGTGTTTTGACGGTGAGTTAGAGGAACCAGAGGGGTCAAAGGTTATATGACGCCACTGACAGGCAACTAAATGAAACGGACCGTGTCATTAAAATAAAATAACAGATTTCTCTGGGTTTGAACGTTGTTGGAAACATTTAGGATAGTGTAAGTACACAACTCAACAAAATATATAACATAGGTATAGTAAGTTTTAGACATTTTAATGCAGAAATGTTACATATTGTACCTTTAAGTAACTAATCAATGTCCCCATTTAAAGTGTCACATAATGTTTAGGGCCTTGTTATTCTCAAGGAAACAACCTGATCAGAAGACATTTTCTAATCAGTATGATGGATAACTAACCAGGACGAGTGGTAACACATGCTAGCAAACATCAATGAATGATTTTAGCTATTTGATTTTAAAATGTGTTTTTGGCACAGCAGAGGAGTTCTTTTTGTGGTGGTCTGACCACCTGCAGACTGGGATGTAAAGGTGTAATTGTAAGGCATTCTATATACTAAATGGTATTCACTAAGAGTATTCTGTACACTGCAACTGTATTTAATAATGCAGACACAACTACATCCAAATGCAAACTATTTTAGTAAGCAAGCATACTTACTTTTGCCAGCATAAACATGCTATATATTGATATCAATGTTAGAATTACTATATAGTATGCAACTTGGACTAAAGAAAGGGTCACACTACTTTTGTACTTTCATGTTCGTACTATACGTGTCTCACTTTATCCTAGTTGTGTTTCACATGGATGAGGTGCTGCGGTCCACTGGTCTCTGTGTCTGGATTAAGAGGGTAGCTAGTGTTCCCTGTGTGCTTTGTGTGTTGAGAAGGAGTCCCAGCAGTCCCTGTGGCTGCAGGTGTATAATCCATCACCACAGACTGTGTACAGGGGCTGACTCACAGTGTCAGTACCAGAGTGGCGAGGACATTATTTCACTCACACAGCCCTTAGATACTAACTGCCACAGTGAGACATGACAATATATCAAGTGCACTGCAACATGATGCAAAATTGATAAGGCAGGGCTTTTTTTTTTTAAGAATAGAGGTTGTGGCTGAAAGTTTGAAAAATTTGGATTAGAGTTGGAGAACGTCTACAATAAGAAACACCCTGTCATACGTATGTTATCATCATACTTTTAATTTGCATACTTTTGATATGATAAAAGAGTTTGTTAATATATGTCTGTGTGGGGTTGTCACTTTAAAATCCTCTCAAGATGTTGTGTACGATGCACCTTCATTTTCTCTTTCCAAGTATCCATGCAAACTCTTTTCTTCCTTTCTAACCAAGCAAAGTCCTGCAGGCGTTCACGCTCTACACTCTGCTTCTCCTTGTTCGTGACTCCAACCCTCACCCCCTGTACTTCCCTCTCACCCTCCATTCTCTATGTGCCTCTCTTTTCTTCTCCCATCCTCCCCCCATTCTCCTCTCCTTTCTCCTACTGATTGCCCTGAGGCTCCTCCCTGTTGAGGTGAATATGATTGGTGTGTGTATGGGTGAATGGGTGGTTGTGCATGTCTGAGCATATAAGCCTACATGATTACTATGACCTTGTTGGTATCCATTTGGAGTTTTCCAGAGTAATTACACTTAATTACAGCCAACAAAACAAAGTGAGTTGGTGTTTCACAGGTGCCATGGCAATAATTTATTGTAGAAGTAAACATCAGCCAGTCTGTGGATGAATTTAATTAGGGGGGTCTCATTTTTCATGTATTTCATATATATTCTGTATTTAACCAAGCAGGACAACAAGGTTCTTATTTTGTATTGACAGCCTTAATAATATGTCCTCTTTGTGGTGGTCTGGTGGTGGCAATAAAGAATAGCTTTCACAGGGCACAGGGGCTAGACCACCAGTGGTGTAGTCTACGTGATACGCAGGTATACGCATACTAAGAAAGCTCCAGGATTTCCATATACCCACTTCAAAATGCCCAATGACATGTACCAACATACTTTGCTTTATAATTTTGATATATTTTGAATTGTCATCTGTGTTTTTCTTCTTCACATAGGCTAAATAAAGGTATTTCCACCGCAAATTGGTGCATAAAAGTGTGTCAGAATGCAGGAAATGAAGTTATTGATACTCAAAACTTCCCTGAGGGAGGACACCCAGATCCCCCCCCCCCCCCCCCCAAAAGGACCATTCTGGCCCATATATATAGGCCCATACATATACAATACAGTATACCCACTACAATACATTAATACATTAGACTACACCACTGTAGGCCACCCACCCGCCAGTGAGGGATCATGTCCTTGCTGCTGCTGCTGCAGTAGTGAATCTTACTAGTTGGTTGTAGCTGCACAGATGTTTCCACCTGCATTACACCCTCCTGGTGACGCTCCTCACTTAGAACCTTGGTACCTTTACATGTGTCACCAGGTTACAGTCGATATTCTGCTGTAAAGTCATAGATTTATTAAACATCATGAAACTAACTCAAAGTATCTTCTTGAAGTCGATCAAATGGCCTCCACAGCAAATCTTGACTATTTGTAAGCTGTGCACTCTCATTGTATCACTATTACAGATAAAATACGTAATGCTTCCAAAATAAGGTCAAAAGTCAAAAAAAGAGAAGAAATATGATTACTGGCCTGCCATGTATACACAGATATACAGTAACTAGGTTAAATCAATGATTGTTAACACAAGTAACCTGCTTTCTTGTGTTCATGTAAATGTACTGACTGGCAGGTGGAAAGAAGTGATTCCATGCATTTCAGAGGAGGCACGTGGCTGTCTGTACGGCCAACAATGGCTGTCAAGTTAGCTGTAAAAGTGGAACGGGCCATTTTATTGGAATAACAGAGACGAAAAATCCCCTCAGTCCCCCCAAAAAACAAATGGTTTTCAGATAAGTTTCAAAAAGTACTTGACCACAGAGTATAGAGGAAATTATTTTACTGGACTTTTCAATTCACACTGTAAAAAAAGTTGAATGACATGGTTTCGAAAAATATCCATTCTGTGTTTGGTTAGTTCCACCTGAGCAGGACTCCCATCGTAGTTGCATTGTGCAGCTCCATTAATCACACAGGCAGAGGCAAGCTGCACGGACTGAGCTGAGTGTAATGGGATAATGCAGTATGAGAAACGCAAAGGCCAGAATTGGATGGATAACTAAAATGCTGATTAGATAACAAAATTAATTTTGGTCCTACCAGTATCCCGATCATGCAGGAATATTTCATGCTACATGAGAATGAAGGATGGAAAGTCGGGGTAGGAGGGGTTGAAATACTGTGGATGATGTGGGAAGGAATCAGGAGATTAAAAAAAGCACTTTAAGATGCAATATGTGGGATGAACAGGGGGAGAGGAGAGGAGGAGGGACAGCTTTAAAGCAGAGAGATTGCCAAGTTAGAGAGGAGTAATGGGGAGGGAGGTGTGGGTGAATGGGAGCAGAGGGTTGGGAGATTGGTGGTATCAGTACACCAACAGTGTGAGGGAAAGGCTCAGCTATCATCTCAGACACAACAGACAATGGGAACGCATCAACCTATCATTACTTATGTATTCTCTTAGGCTGTCTTTTCCCTGCTGAAACTCCCCTCTTTTCTCCCTCTGACTCTCTCAACTGGGTTCTCCTCATTTTCATTTAACATCCCTCTCCCTCCCTGCCACCCATACTTTCCCCCTCCTTTCTTGTTTCCGCTCTACTTGATCTTCTTTTTACCCTTACTTCCCTGTCTTCTGATCTCTTGTACCTTTTTCTTTCTTGGGCTTCTTTGTGTCCCAGCTTCACTCTCCGTCTCCTCTCAAGCTCCATTTCCACAGTACTTCTCCCTCTTTGTCTCTTTTCTTTTCCCGTCGTTCCCCCTCTTTCTTCCTATCTGTATGAACCAGCTGACAAGCTGTGTGGGGCTGCGTGGTCCAGGGGCAGCTGAGCATGGCTAAACTGCAGTAAAATCGCAGCGTCACTGCAGAGATTACACTACTGTGCAGTTTCACATTGTGTGGGAGACTGAGTTTGTGTGTGTATGTGTGTGTGTGTGTGTGTGTGTGTGTGTGTGTGTGTGTGACGGGACTGAGTGTGTGTGTGTTTGTGCACATGGACCAAACCTGCTGCCAGCAGCAATTTCAGCCACAAGCAAACCAACGTCTATCTGCTCGCTCTTATCAGGGGTTCATGGCATCATATATTTCATGCGAATTATCCACAGTCTTTTACGAAAATGAAGGTTGTATCATTACTGATGCTGAGTGAGTCATTTTAAACCCTGCACTCTAAGCCCCACAATAGGTTACTTTCACTGAAATCCTGCCCCCACTGATATGACTTAAATATGACAAAAAAATCTCTTTTCCTGTGGAGGTGGCAGAAGACGGAGGCATGAATCCGATCAAACTGACACGATGTAGTACAAATGTGATTACACGCTGCTCACTTTAAAGGAGCTGATGACAGTGGAGCAAAGAGGAAACTAAGGCAAATAAATGAGAGGGAAGCACAGAGGAGAAGAGAGGAAGAGGAGTGGAGAGGGGAGAAAAGGAGTAGAAATGAGGAAGGGAAATGAGAAGTGAGGAAAACAATAGGAGAGAACACAAGCTGAGAGAAAGAAATGGCGAAAAGGTTGGGAAGAGAGGCACAAAAGGGGAGGAGAGCTGAGGGACGAGGAGAGGAGATAAAATGAGATCAAAGTAGCGATGAAGAGATTGAGAGAAACAGAGAAAAGGCATAGGAAAATATCTAACTGGGAGAGTTACTACAGCGTCACTGTAGCGCGCACCAGGCACGCTGTTGTATGATAGTATCATCATTATGAATAAAACAGGACGGGTGTTTTGCGCAACGTTGTGGCAGTTTGCAGCGCTGAGCGAAGAGCATCAAAGCATGAAATCAGAGAAGAGGTCGTGATGCAGCTCAGCGCTCCCACGGCTCTCAGGGGGCTCCTCGGGATGTGACAGGACAGAAAACAGTGCACCAGGGCCTTCCCCTTCCTCCCCTCTTCCCTCTCATTCTCTTGCCCTATCGTGCAATTACTGAACTCTCCTCCCTCATTATCCTTTTCTGTCTTTTGTCACCCCCCCCCCTTCATTGCTTTTGCTCTTTCTTCTGCTGCTCACATATTTCATCTTCTTGCGTTTTTGCTTGCTCCTGTTAAAATTTCAATTTTCTTTTATCTTTCTTTCTTTTCCTTCCCTTCATCTAGTTCCCCAGTGACTGGTTTACAGTCGCTACACCAAAAGAGTTTACATGTATTTGTAATATTTTAATCTGTTATTTACTTTTACTGTTTGGTCCTATGTGTGTTTGTGTGTGTGTATGATTGTGGCAGTGTTTCACAGCTCATATCTTATTCCTTGGAATTTGTCTTGTGTTTAGAGTGAGCCTGTGATTTTGCTGAATATTAACCATTCCTGGAGATGTGTTTTGACATCTCAACAAAGTGTCATGGGGCAAAACCTTTTGCTTCAGCCTGAGAGGTCTCCTGACACACTGTCATTTTCTGATGGTGCTCAGAGTCGATCTGGGTCATCAAGTCCAAATTCAGCTGCATTTCACACTATGGTGAAACGTCTGTACCAGTTGGCATCCATTCAAGGAGTTTTACATTCAAGGATGTGTCTCATCAGTGCTTCAGTAAGTGTACTTTTCTCCTGTATAGAGACTTTACATTTCATTCCTCTGCAGTTCCAGATTGAAATGTTTGGTCTTGAAATTCAGCTGAACTGAGCTGAAGTCCGTTGATTGTATCCTTCTTCTTAGTCTGCAGGCCTGAGAAAGGACCTTCACTTATAGCCTTACTAAATCAATGACATGGCAGTACTGGGTGATAGCACTAATGGAAGGGGTTTCATCAATTAGAATACTCTGGTTGAAGCTCTTGTGGTCCAACCATATAATTTCCAATGCGTTCAGTATCGACTGATGTAGCCCCGAGCATCAGTCTAATGAAATGTTGAAACATTTAATGGGGGATGTGTGTTTTACGTACGTTAAAGTGGATTACTGAACACAATTGGTTAATAGTGCCCATTCACTGGGAGCACAGAGGAAATAATAAAACCAGCATGAAAATGATTGATTTATATTGAAAATATTTTGAGAAAAACAATATTATTAACCACACCCAAGTAAATACCCATTCCATCCCTATATATATATATATATATATATATATATATATATATATATATATATATATATATATATATATATATATATATAAAAACAACAACAACACATATCCGTCACAGGATAACCTTTAAAACAATGTATTGTGGGAGTTTAATTCATAGGCAGACCCTTATTTTCATAACTCAAACCCTGTTACCTTTAAAAACAGAAAATCCCATACAGGCTTTAAAATGTTAATGTATAACTGTGAAATAGAAGTGCTCCCTGGGGCACCCACATGTAACTCAGTCTGTGTCCAAAACAATTTCAGCAAAGTTAACGATGCATTGCCTCCATTCAGTATGTAAATGCTCATCTTGCTTTTCTGGACAACAACTGATTCTGAGTTGGTTTTTAACGATCTGTGTATTTTGACAAAGGTATACAAATAAAACATAATCCGCATTTGGTAATCCGATGAGAAGATACATGTGAGGAATCATTTTTTAGTTTGGAGCAAAATTTTAAATATGTCTTTTTAAAAGTTATAGAAAAATGTGAGAAAAAATGAGAAAAAGCTTATTACTTACAGCAAAACCTAACTGCTAAATACATTTAGCATTCAGATAGAATAGGTTGTAAAGAATGTCTCAGTGTGTCTGTCTTGTCGGTGTAACGGTTCCCATGAAAGGCTTTCCAACCTTTAAAGCTACAGAAAATGGGACTGTATCACTCTGACATCACACTGAAGGTGGGGTGTGGCTCATAATCAAGTATGTGCCATAATTTTCAGACATGACAGGTTAATGCCACACAAACTACCTCTTGGTCTTTTGGTGATGAGACAGACCTCATAATGTCTGCTATTTTTGGATTACATTACATTACAGTACACCACTCTGCTCTTTGCTGGTGCGGGCACTGCTGACGTCATGCTCAGCGATACTGTGCAGCAAGTCGGACAGAACATCAATAAATTCATTACGTAATGGACTGTCCTGTGAGGGATGTGCTCATTAGTCAACAGTTCTATTGCTCTTGTGTTTTTAAAGGGCATTACAGTAGCAGAAATCAGATGTTATACCAGTATCTATACAAAAAACCAAAATCAAAAAACAGTTTATTGTTTGTATGGAAAATTGAGGGCTCAAACTAAATGAAAAGGCCTCTGGATGTTTAGATGCATGACAATTAAATGGGTGGCCAGTGGGTGTTTCCTTTCAGTATGCACCGTATATCTAGCCTTTTCTTAATGAAGCAAAAGTGAACTGTGCATAGACTGAAGACTTCCATTAAATTTAGAATACAATTTATGGTACCTTCAGGCGAGTATCTAGATGGCTGCCAAATGTGATAGATTGCTGGGTTTTGACCCCTGAAGCGAGAGAGTCAAACAGATATCTGCTCACAGCAGAGGAGAAGAGACCTGACTGCAGACATTACAGACAGGAAATGCATCTTGCTATTAAGATTATTGTTATGTGAGGTGCCCAGATCGCTCAGTTGGTAGAGCAGGCGCCTATATATAGAGGTTTACTCCTCGACGCAGCGGGCCCAGGTTCAACTCCGACCTGCGGCCCTTTGCTGCATGTCATTCCCACTCTCTCTCCCGTTTAATGTCTTCATCTATCCTGTCAAAAATAAAGGCCGAAAATGCCCCAAAAATAAAAAAAAAAGATTATTGTAATGTGATGAATGAAGTGTCCCTGCTGCTGAGTCATATCACTCCATATATGACTGTGACTTTCACATTCTCTTCTTTGCGTGTGGAATTATGAATACCGACATCCTCTCTAAATCAGGTTTATGTGTCTGCATATGTCTGGATATTAATAAAGACAAACAAATTACTGTACTATTACAGTAAACTATTAAGGGTTTTAGTCTGGAACATAAACCTAAAAAGAAATTCTAAATGGAGACAAATCCAGTTGGAGCAGCAGACCCTGTATATTCATGAAGGCTCAGGCTGCTAACCACACAATGCCACATACAATGTAGACTAAAGCAGTAATAATAGGCTCCTCTCTCCAGAGCAGAATCATGATGATCAGTGAGAGAAATCAATGCTGTTTTGTTGGAGCATTGATCCCATTTGTGATGAGAGAGATTACAAGAGAGCAGAGGCCCCTTTGTAAAGTCACCCCACATTACTGTTCACATTTGTCTCCCCATTGATCAGAGCCTGTTTTCAGTCTTTACACACTGTATTTACTTATCAATGTTAGAATGTTACAGGAGCAGAGGCTTTTCAAAAAGGATGTGAGGTTCATTGTCATCAGTCAGTGCTCTAATTTTTAGGATCCAGTCAGAGTAGCAGAGATGCTACATCTTTAATTTAGAAATTTTACATGTGGCAAGCTCTTCTTGTTAGATGTATTGGTCTAATATGTCACTTGGGGAATGTGTGTGTTTATCTATAAAACATTTTGAGTGATATCAGCACTAACATCTAACAGCAGTATATTTTTTCCCTTTTTAAAATGACATGATCATCTATAAGTTCAACATTGCATATGTCAATCATTCACCATAACTTCCAATTCACTGATAAACATTCAGCAATAATGGAGGCGCATGCTTAATGTTGCTCCATATTTTTATTTGACACTTCACCATTTGCCAGCAAAGGCACATTTAGAGGACATGATTTCTGAAACACTTCTTGGCAGAGTCACTGTCGGGTGGCTTTGAGGAGGGGGGGTGAGGAGGATATTTTTAAAATGTCATTCCACTTCACTTAAATGAGTGCGGACTGGTTGCTGGATAGGTGCCAGTTCACCTCCAGGGCACCGTAACCTATATGGCTAACCCTGCATGATGACCCCTCTGAAAAAAATGCATGTGCGTGGTATCTAGGAGGGATACGCAAAGAGATACATTTCTGCGCCTTGTGTAAACGTTTTCTGGTGTTGATTGACCAATAAAGCATTTTAAAAAAGGTGGCCAGTAACACAATAACACTACACAGTTAATAAACCGTATCTGCTTGATGTGTAAATAGGCAACTGTTTGCTAAGTTAAGTTTGTTAAGGGAATGATATGTCAATGCTGTGTTCACAGCTTGTTACCGCTGCTTCCTGGTTGCCAAAAATTGGTTATTGCAGGTGTCTCTTAAGAGCTTTGTGAAGATAATCTAGTAAATCATAAGTGAGAAAAGTCTGCGGGAGGCAACTCATTAGATAAAACCTGATGAGACGACTGGCACTAAAACCATCTCCATAAGGTAACCAATGAGATAAACTCCCAAAATGTTGGTGTAGTCTGAGACACCAAAACATAGGACCTCATACAAACATATGTACATGCAGAGTTCTGAGGTAATGTATTGTATGTTAAGGCAAACAAAACTCAAACTCTTCTCTCCCCTTATCTTTCCAGGCAGTGTTGTTTACTTGGGGATGATGGTTGGAGCGTTCTTCTGGGGAGGGATGTCTGACAAAGTGGGCCGCAGACAGTGCCTCCTCATTTGCATGTCCACGAATGGCTTCTTTGCCTTCCTGTCATCTTTTGTTCAGGGATACGGCCTCTTCCTCCTTTGCCGTCTCATCGCTGGCTTTGGGTAAGTCTGATAACGTGGAGGTCATTCTAGGGCTGACTAAGATGACAAGCCATCCGTTTAAACGATTTGTGAAAAGTCAAGTCAAATTGTTACACTACGGCACTTCAAAATCGCCTTCTTTGATCACACTAATCAAAATCGCCTTCTTGTCACACTATCTGAACATGGAACAGTATATGTCCAAAATCGACGTATGCATCAGGGCTAAATCACTGAGAGTAAAGAATCCATCTCTGTGAGGCACAATCTATTTGAGGAGTGTTTCTGTAGACATGTCTCTCCCAATTGTTACTGCCTTTGTAGATTCCACTGAGTAACTTTTAAAGAAATGTCATGTCATGTCATGCTTACGTGAAGCCTGTTTTCTCTCTTCCACAAAAAGTTTGGAGTTATAAATGTAATTTTCTACTGCTGCTGCAATGCAGAGCAGTAACAACTATGAACAGCCAGTCTAAGATGTTATAGCCAGTGACATTCTCACTCCATAAAGAAAACTTCAATATACATTTTTGTAATCATCTCTAAAAATAACCAGTGTGTTTCAGAGTTTGTGAAAATGTAAACTCTACCAGAGACAGATAGTGAGTCATCCTCTTTATACATAGAAACATGGTGTAGAATGTGATTTATTATGTCCTTGTCTTTGGCAGTGCAACTGTTCCTTTAAGAGCTAATTCAGTAATTGCATCTGCACCATTCTCCCCAGAGACCTCCAGAGTAATTGAAAAGGCTGTCCAAACTGCCAACGTGACCTGTGCCTCTGAATCATTCAGGAACTGGCACTGAGGGTTTTTTTGTATTAAGTTTTGGGGACAAAAATGCTTAGCTGTGCTTATTTTTTGCTTATTTGGTCTCCTTTGATGTCTTAGTAATGAACCTTCAGTTTATTCTATTTTAATGGAAAACAATCCAAAAAAAAAGCTTTAAAGGCTGAATAGAGTCTGTAGGAATTTTAACATTTAATCAAATTACAATTTTCACAGTTTGACAGACAGGAACCAAAAAAAGTAATGTAAAAGCAATTGTGACTGCAAACACGTGTCCTGGTTTCTCCCTCTACTCCCACTAACTTCTATATTCTCTCTGGTTCTTGTAGGATAGGAGGTGCTGTGCCCATCGTTTTCTCCTTCTTTGCAGAGGTGTTGTCCAGGGAGAAAAGAGGAGAACACCTCAGCTGGCTGTGTATGTTCTGGATGATTGGAGAGATCTATGCATCTGCTATGGCCTGGGCCATCATACCACACTATGGTGAGTTTATTGGTTAGAAAATATTGTAATGTACGCCTATTTTGCCAGGCTAGGGATTGTGCTTCCTAATAAATAGAAAAGGCCAATTATAAATTGTAAAAATGTTATATTGAGTAAAAGCCGTGACAGAATTAAGTATAGCACTGATGAGAAGCTTGGCAATGTGACTTAAGCTCTTGACTACAACTTACAAAACTGTAAGGCTTCCCCGTGGCCGTGGGTTGAGGTGCAAGTTTTCCCTGCCATTGGAATCAATCACCTAATAGCTCTGAGTGGGTGCAGGCTGTGAAAGGCAGAGGTTTACGTTAAGAGATTAACGTACGCATGGATACCATAGAGCAGACGCATGCTGAAAGTGTGAGGGTGGGGCTGTGGGGGAGAGAAAGCTGTGATTTATGACAATACCACATTAGATATCAGCTGCACTCATCATGAAAAGAAACAGAACGAAGGGAATGAGCTTTCTTCCTCTCCTCTTCTCCTACTCACATTCTTTTAACTTCTTCCCTGCTTTTTTAACCTGCTATCCCTACCTTTTACTTCCCCCCCTCCTCCTGTTTTGTACTCTCCCCATCTCTCTGTCTAACTCTGTCCTTCCTTTTATTACCTCTCCTCTCTCTCCATTCTCTGTCTCTGCAGAGTGTTCTTCTTGATCAAGCATAATTAGGTTTTTCTCCTTGCTCTAATAGGACAAAGCTACAGCTAGAGGTGATTTATGGCCAGACCATGCTTTAGCCAACCTGTGACGTCATTGAGGGAGAGCCAGTGTGTGTGTGTGTGTGTGTGTGTGTGTGTGTGTGTGTGTGTGTGTGTGTGTGTGTGTGTGTGTGTTGCTGTAAGTGGCATGGGTGATGTTGTACTGGGGTGCAGCCATATACAGGTCTTCTTCAAGGGAAATTGAAGGCAATAACATCTGACATTGTAATGTCACACACACACACACACACACACACACACACACACACACACAAACACACACACACACACACACACACACACACACACACACACACACACACACACACACACACACACACACACACACACAGCTGTAGATCCGCTCACATGGCTGTACAGAAGCACACTGGTGGAGGACTCACAAAACCCTCTGAAACCGAAACGAGTCTTCACGACGAAACTCTGCTGTCAGATCTGCTGATATCGTATTGAAGGGATGGTAGTGGCCTTACTCTGCTCTTATTCTGTCTGACACTCACTACCACTCTGCCTCTCTTTCTCTCAGAGGGAACTACGTGTTTTGCATACTCCAGTGCTCACCAGTGGTTTTTATGTTTTCCCTAAAGTGCTGCAGTGTCTGCAACCACAACAGCACTACGATGTGTGGGCCAAAATGCCTCATGCAGAGATATCTATATCTCTTTGAACGAAGCCTAAAGGTATCATAAATTGGTTATGATACAAGTGCCTCAACACTAGCGTTTAATACACCATTAGGGCTCTCATTCATCTTCTCCACTCGCTGACTCCTAATGTCTCCCAAAAGCCCCCTGCCAGACTCACAGCTGGGGGCCTAAAGGAGGTCTGCTCGGCACAGATCCTCATTACATTGACGGGAGAGTTTGAGGAGTTCACTTGCTGCCAAGAAAGCCCACCACGAGAGTAACCTCATTAGACACTGCTCAGATCCACAGATTAAAGATTAAATACCCTCCAGTCGACTTCCATAATTCTTCCCTCTCTCTCTCTCTATCTATCTATCTATCTATCTATCTATCTATCTATCTATCTATCTATCTATCTATCTATCTATCTAGGCCTGGGAGTAGTGTAGCACTGCTGAGTCAGTCATCCATAGACTTAGTCAATTACTGTATGTACATAATCCCTGTAATGAGATTTCCAATGGCATGCGTGAAACAGTAACCCTAAGGGGCAGGAAGCCACGCTACATTTCTGTAGAAAAGGCAATCACTGCTGAACAACTCCTTCCCTTTTTCTCTATGTTACTCTGTCTGTCTCTTTCTCTCTTTACTCCTCTGTCTAACTCTGATTCACTCCAGTCAAACACACACACACACACACACACACACACACACACACACACACACACACACACACACACACACACACACACACACATACACGGAGAAAGCCAAGGAAATAAATAAAGGGACTCTGAGTAAGCGGAAATACACACAGGCGGGACGTTGTCTACAAAAGTCATTACTCTTGCCCAACAAAAGACACCATGAAAGTGAAAGCCAATCATTGCTTATTTCCTTTTGCAGTTTTTGCTTAAGTTTACCTATTTCTCTTTATTTGTTTTATTTTTTTTTATTTTTTTTTTTACGTTGGTCTGGTCTCTTCTGGGATGGATTTAAACCACCCACCCCCTTTGAAAATAGTTGTTTTTAGATTTAGATTTGAATTGCTTTCAAAGCTGGATTTGAATATGCTGTGAGATTCATTTCAAGCAGCCTTTTTCTGGCATAGCCATTTGTGTTAACCCCCTCCCCACTCCCTGACTCCCCTCCTACGCCTGTTGATGGATAATGGTGCTATTCCTTTTGGAGCAGCATCTCCATGACGCACGATCTGTCGAGGAACGTGGGAGGTCACGACTGACACGGCAAACCCTTTCTGTGCTTCCTCCCAAAAAAATTCTAAAAAATGAAGTGAGACATTGTTTGTGACTGCATCCTGGCTGGTCCTGGCATTACTTTATATATACTGTATACTTAAGTTATTCTTTGAATTACCGTCACAAGCTTTATGTAACAACATACTTACACATACATGTTTATGTAACATGTATCTTTATGTAAGTTTTGCACACTGCAAACAATAAACTCTTTAAATTACAGCAATACTGTAATGTCATTATTAGGTTTCCTATTGCATAAGGAAAAGGATTTTGAATGTATGTTCGTGTATTTACATGTGTGTATGCGTGGGTGTGAGTTTGGCATTATGGCATTATGTTAGTCGTGTCAGTGTCATCTGCATTTTCTCTGTCAATGCAAGTTTTTTTGTTTGCATCTCCCCCTTTTGTTAGAGTGTATAAGTATTTGCATGTGTGTGTATTTGTGTGTGTGTGTATGTGTGCATGTTACAATGATTGATGAGTCTGGGAGAGCGCCTGTGGGCTGAGATCAGGTGCAACGAGATTTAACTTAGCAGAAAACGCTCAATTCCTTTCCTACACATTCAATTAACCTGTTCCTGTGCAGTCCTCTCAGCTCCCTCTGCAGAGCCATTCATCTCGGAGCTTACATATCACTCTGCTCCGGCTGCTGAGTGCTCTCATTTAAAAAGCCATCTTTTATTTTGTGTTCGGAGTATGAGTTTCACACACAACATTTAGAATCAGCCTCTCAGATCAATTGGCCCAGTCCCCCCTCTGATAAGGTAGTATATACACTACATTAATACAAGTAATTGTATTTGCTTTTATTATGCCCCTGTGAGCTGAAGATTGGCTAAATAGCCACCTGCTGGCTTCAAATTGTGCACTGAGCATTAGTGTATATTTCATCAGACACATATTCATCAGACCACAATTGTGGTCTGGTCCAAGAACCAAGCAGTTATGACCAAAGAGATTAACAGTAATTTTGTTTGCAGAAAAATAATTATTTTCAGGATCGCTTGAATATTTTACATTATAGTAAGGCACCAACAACATATATCTTTAGTAGCAAAATAAAGTCAATGCCATACAAAAGATGAACCATGCAATGTAAATGAAATAGGGCTTTAAGTCAAAATATTAACTCTGAATAATGAGTAATACAACCAGATAGAAAGTAGTGCCATAGTATGTTAAATAGCAATTACCAGCATTTGTGAGTAAGTCTGGCAGCACTTGGATTTGTGAGCTTTATCAATGCTTCACAAACTCATGACAATGTGCCAAACATGGATAAGCTGCATGGACAAAAAGACAACATTCAATAAGAATACATCAGACATATGTAACATATTATACAGTATACAATTTATTGGCATCCAACATAATGTTACCCACTATTGCAGCAGTGTTTGCAAGAAAATTAAAAGTAAGCACTTGTCATGTGTCATGTTTTCATCAAGTATTTAAATGCATTCCCTTCCTATTCCGCCATGTCATCCATCTGATTGTCATTGGTGTTGTATGCCACTGTTTACAGGTTGGAGTTTCAGTATGGGTTCAGCATACCAGTTTCACAGCTGGAGGGTATTTGTGGTCGTCTGTGCCCTGCCCTGTGTGTGTGCTGTGGTGGCACTTACCTTCATGCCTGAAAGTCCCAGGTTCTACCTTGAGGTAATGCTATTTTCCAAATTATTACTGCTTAATAAATCTTTACACTGAAACAGTTATGATCCCTCATGAATCTGCTGCAACAGTTGTATCTTCAAGAATGCTGTGTCATTGTCACCAACGTGCTTATCTGTTCTTACATTCAACATCTGTAGAATAGTACATCAGGTTATTGAGAGTACTTGGACATTTCCCAACATATTTTTAATCAGATCAAACAGTGTGAGTCATCTAAAACTCCTGGAGGAGGCTTTATATGTGCAAATAAAAGCCTGGAAATTCGTGACAGTAGGTTTGCTGCTGCAGGATAATTACCCTTTGAAGTAAAATGAGTCACAGTTGTCGTGACTTTCATCATTTTGGCCCATCGAATGTGGATGTGTTGCTGTCGCTGAGTAAGCGAGACCAGTGCTGATCCTATGAATTTATTTTCTCTCTTTTTTTCCGCTTTCCCTCCTGTCAGGTGGGGAAGCACGATGAAGCCTGGATGATCCTCAAACAGATCCATGACACCAACATGCGAGCGCGTGGGCAACCGGAGAAAGTCTTCACCGTGAGTGTTTGTTTCTGCTGTGCACTGTCTTGGCTGGGTTTCCTGATGCTTAAGGAAGCAAAGAGGCTTATATTCTGCCACCGCTGTGACAGGTTTTAACGCTTTGACAGTGCAGGATCATATCTGAATTATGAAGGTTCTGAAAGCTGTTTTGTGTCGTTCAGGCTTATTTGCTTCGTGAGCTCCACTTTGGGAAAGCCTCTTAGTCAACACGTTTCTTGAATTGATCATGTACTGTAGTACACACTGTTTACATTGACTTTCATTACAGTTATCGTGTGCTTTCAATCTTGTGTGAAATTAAAGATAATCAAATATAAATACGTGAAAAACCATAATACAAGTAACATCCATGATATTGCTTACGTAATCACAAACAATTAATGTTGAATGTGAGTATTGTATTATACTGTGATCATGATTTTCCTTCTTGATTACTTTCTTAGGTAAACAGGATCAAAATCCCCAAACAGCTGGATGAACTGGTGGAAATGGAGTCAGAGTCTGGAAACCGAGTTTCCAAGTTTTTCTTCAGAATAAAGACTGAAATACATGGGGTAAATACTTGTCTTTTTATTCAATTGCAGCACAAAGCTATCTTTTTTTTTAGGCTAATTTCTGCCCACTGCCTCAACCGTACATTTGTCTTTTGATCACATGATGTATACTAAGTCTCTTATCTCTCTTTAGATCTATCTGAATCTCATGAAGTGCTTCAACTACCCTATGCGAGAAAACATGATGAGACTAGCCATAGTGTGGTTCACGCTGTCATTCGGGTGAGCTTCCTCCTGATGTCATTTGAGTCATAGAAAAATCAGACAAGTCTAATTTCTCCGGTCAGATAATAGCACTAGGCAGTCAGTCTTGGGACCACATTGCATTTCTGTCATCTTGATTTCTCTGCTGTGCAGAAGTTGCGAGGTCTCGAAATCAATCACAGTCTGTGGATCAATTACTGGTCCATTGGTGTCTCAGGGCAGGGGGAGCAAAGATAGAAGGAGTGAAAGCAGCCAGAGATTAAAAAACACCCTGAAAACACTCTTTAAAATATAACAGAAACCACAAGTGTATCCTGGTTTTCTACTGTCTGATCGCACATGTATGCGTGTATCTGTCCATGTTTTCATCAGATCTCAGTATAAAAATCAACATATGTTAGCTGATAAATTTATCAATTCTTGATATCCTGATATCCCTGTATCCATGTGGTTGCAGGTATTATGGCCTGTCAGTCTGGTTCCCTGATGTCATCAAACACCTTCAGGCAGATGATTATGCCTCCAAAGTGAAGCTGCACAATAATGAACGCATTGAAGACTTCACTTTCAACTTCACTTTGGAGAACCAGATACACCAAAATGGCCTCTTCATCAATGACCGGTAGGACAAGTAAACTTACCAGCAGGCTTAGGGGATGGATGGACTATTATTATTATTATTATTAATAAAATAATAATAATAATTGTTATTATTATATATTACTATGATAGAATATTTAAAGTAGAATGTAAGTGTACTTCTTCAGATTCATCAATATGAAGCTGAGGTCCGTCACCTTCATTGACTCTACCTTTCGTAACTGCTACTTTGATGATGTGACATCGGTGGGCTCCTTCTTCCGTAACTGCACTTTCATTGATGCTTTCTTCTTCAACACAGGTGAGATATAAGGATTCAACATTCTTAAACGATTTCTTTGACATAAATACACAGCTAGAGTGGGATGTTTTGTCATTTTTGATTCTCAGATTCATCAGGTATAAACGTGTCAAATACAATTTTCAGACAGAGACAAGACAACTGTATACTGCGTTGTGATTGACTCTTTTTTATTATTGCAAAATGTAATTCTTTTGCATTCTTTTGGCAGACATTGATGAATCCAAGTTAATAGATGGCACAGAGTTGATCAACAGCACATTCACACACAACAAGAAAGGATGCCAGATGACGTTTGATGATGACTACAGTGCCTACTGGGTTTACTTCATCAACTTCCTGGGGACTCTTGCTGTTCTGCCCGGCAACATTGTGTCCGCCCTTCTCATGGACAAAATTGGGCGTCTGTCCATGTTAGGTAAGAACGGAGGGTAAGAGTGAGGTTCATGTTTATGTTATTGTTTTTTTCACATCGAGTGCAAGATGTTGAAATGATTCTTGGTATGGATGTAGCATCCATCATTGAGTATGAGAGGCAATTTTAATTAGGCCCTATAATTCAGTGGAACATTAAAAAAAAAGAGTTTCAGGTGCACCAACTCTTGCTCTGCATGGTTGTATGTCCATCAGGTGGCTCCATGGTCCTTTCAGGCATCAGCTGTTTCTTCTTGTGGTTCGGCACCAGTGAGTCCATGATGATTTTCATGTTGTGCCTTTACAACGGCCTGAGCATCTCTGCCTGGAACTCCCTTGATGTGGTAACGACTGAGTCATTCCCTACTGTCAGGAGGTGAGAAGACAAACAATGGATGATTACATACTGGTTTACATAGTTGTTTAGACTTGTGGAGGGATTTATGTAAAGTGAACAGACATACACATAACACACAGGGGTGATTCAGTCAACTTTAACACATTTCTCTCTTTTGTCTACCTTTTACCTCCTCCTGTCCCTGATTATTTTCCCCTCAGAGGAACAGGCTTTGGATTCTGCAATGCTCTGTGTAAGTTGGCTGCAGTCTTGGGGAACCTGATTTTTGGTTCTCTTGTTGGCATCACAAAGGCCATCCCCATCCTCATGGCCTCGTCTGTGCTCGTCGGGGGAGGCCTGGTTGCACTCCGGTTGCCTGACACCAGGGAGAATGTCCTCATGTAACACTGGCTTGGCATTCATCAGCTGGGATAAAACCTGGATAAAACTTGGGTGAATCCGAGAGAAAGACCCGGGAGCTTTGAGCAAGGAGTGCAAATGGCTTGGTTCAAACATACTGAATCTACACTATTAATCACATTCCGCTAGTGTACCTTACGTAAAGCTGGATAGCAACCCACCTTTTATCACAGTGTTTTACTTTTATCATACAACTCAAAATCATTAGATTCCTTGTTAGTCAATAATAAGCTCTTTGTGAATATATTATCTGGAGATTTCACATGACAGAGGTGAGAGTTTGCACAGGTTTTGGTACTGCGACTTTGGTGGAGTTTTGTTCAGTGACTTGTGTGGAGTCACTGCATGGTTAGAGCTCAAGGCTTTTAATATTAATACAGTCTTATTTAGACAAGCCAGATGGGGAGAAGAGTGAAAAACAAGCTGTAATGAGCACAGCCAACCTTCTGTTTGACAACGTAGGGAATAGATGATCAGACAGAGCGGACACACGACGCAGCTGTGTGACAGCTGTCTTGCCCACAAGACTCACGTACACAGGACATGTTGTAGACAGTGTGTACAAAGTCAACATAAATACCAATTTGTAAAAACCCACACATAGATATACTTTATGTGCAAATATATGTGTTAGAACAGACTGATACTCAAATATACCTTCTCTTTTTTTCTATACTTGCACCATACTGGACACACAATAATGTATTTTGCTCGACATGACATTTGCTCAGACATTTGCAACCTTTTCAAAATAGATAATTCAGTTATGACGCTAAGCCTTTTGCATTACCTACCCAACCAAAATTCAAAAAGGCTATATTGAACTTATTGACTTTTCTTGTACCAATAATTGTATGGTATGTTGAATCTGAGGCTGCTTGTTTTGTTTTCTGCTTATGCTTTGTGTTATTGTGGAAGTTGAAATGATGAATTATTAATTTTATCCAAATGTTGTTACTCCGGGTCCCCATCCATGTGTTGTATTATTGTACAAAGGCTCTCTGATGAGTTCTCCTTCCAATTTAGCTTGGTGTTGGATCTTGCTTGTGGCAGTGACGTTGATAATGACATGTCATGTTGCTTCCTTTTAAAAATACTGAATGGCCTTTTTTTTTTAAATGTGCCTCTCCTTAACTGGAGCAGTCTGCCCATAGTCATGTGGTGTCCAAAGGTTATAAGTAACAGACAGAAACTGAACAGGAAGTAAATAGATATAATAATCATGCCATTTTGTGTGTGTGTGTGTGTGTGTGTGTGTGTGTGTGTAATATGTGGCCAATACAGTATTTTATTAGAGTGTGAATTTATTTTTGGTTTAAACCTCATCCCTTTTGTTAGACATACCTATTTTTTTTTTTAAATAAAACTTCTATTATGGTGAGATAAGCCTCCTCCGCTCCTGAAAAGAAAATTGTTGTTACCAACCAAATTGTTACCAACAGGTAAACAACAATTCATAACAAGATTAAATGGTGTAAGTTGCCAAGCATGACTACAAAGTAATAATGTAAATAACAACCACCTCTTTATGAGGGCTAATTGGTGCCATTCATAATGAAAATGTCTCCTCTCCCATGAAGGAAACTTTTTGGCTCTCTTTTCACTTTGTATTTTGAATCATCTGGGACAAATTCAACTGAAATTGTGTCTGCATACTTGTTACATTTGAAGTAAAACAAATACAAACATACTGTATAATAATACATTGAAGCACTGTCATTTGTTGTGATTTAGCAACACTAAAATCTAATTATTGCCATAATCTCACACTTGAAAACATGACTTACCTTGTACTAGTTATTATGTATCTTGTCTTTCAACATTGGAACCTCAATGCATACTGCTAAAGATAATGATAACATCACGTTTCTATTTACAAAGTGTTAAAATACCTCCAAAAATTTAAATTGATATTGACATTTTTCACATTTAATTTGTGCCCGTGGATTGTATTTTCTGTGGCTAACAGCCTGTGTCCTCCTGCTTTTCTCTGTATTTGTGGTATCTGTTATTGCAGCGTAGAAGTAGTTTACCCTTTGCACTGCATTTGGCTCTGTCAAGGCTACTCAACAACAACAAAAAGGCTTCCAAAGTGGTACTGTACATCCATTTCCATGGACACAACCTTTTCTCAGACTTTGTAAACTCAGTTGGAAATATAATGAAGTGTACTGCTATTGCGCAACAGATGTTTTTTGTCAATATGATTTCAATATTTTTAAAACAAACGTATAGCACACATATTCTAAATAAATGCACTGATATTAAAAGTAATGACTTCTGCCCAGTGTCAATCCAACGCTAAGTCCGTAGCAAGACTAACAGAAGGATTAATCTGTAGATTTCTGAATGAGCTAAAACCTTAATTAGTGGAAGATCCACCTGTTGTGTTATATTGGGGAGAAATTATATTACCTGTTATGTTTAAAGTATTTGGGATATTGCTTAAATGTACTGTATTTTTGTTTGTGTGTGTGTGTGCGTGTGCGTGTGCGTGTGTGTGTGTGTGTGTGTCTAAGAGAGAGTACTGTATGTGTGTGGGCCTGCATATGGATGCATGAGTGTAAATAATGTAGGTATCAAAGCTGATATTGGTGGACTTCTGGGTAATATGTGTACAAGCTCCTTGATCGACTCATGTGTCTCCTGTTTTGTCCAAGCGGTAAATCCATCCACTGTATCTATGTTGTACATCTCTGTGTGTCCTTGACTTTAAGCCCCTATTCACCTGCTACTCTGTGTGTGTGTGTGTGTGTGTGTGTGTGTGTGTGTGTGTGTGTGTATACACAAACTTGCATGTATGTAAGAAAACTTCTGTTCTTTTGTGCTCAACTTTGTGTTCTTACTGTAAATCTTTTTGGCAGAAAATGATGGCAATATTTAGATTTTTGTTGAAGAAAAATGTGAATGTATCACTCTTGTAAGTTCTGTTCATCCATTTTATGGAGGTAATCAAATGTATGTGGAGAATAAAGATGTGTATATTATTGTGAAGGGCCTGCCAGGTCCATAAGTGGGAAAATATGTGGGAAAATATATAAAGAAATATTTGCCAAATGATGCCCCTGTGAATATTGTTAGAAACGTAAAATGCAGGGATTGCAGACTGTGCTGCTTTTGAACATATATACAATAAAAGCTATGTTCTCTAGCAAATCATGCTGTGCTTTTATTTCACAACCCTTATCTCAAACCTCAGAATAAAATTAATCTCCATATTCATATATATTTATTATACTATTATATACTATATTAATAAACACCGGTATTAGTCTACATTACTGCACTTACCTGCTGTATAGACATTTGCACCAAGACCGAGTCCTAATTTTGCATCATTCTCTAGCAAACATATAATCTTGAGGAGAAATTATACGACAGACTGCAAACTTTTCCCTTTGCTCAAGTATTGTGTTTGAATGTGTTCATGGGTACTTTCATATGTGAACTAGACATATAAGTTAAACATATAAAATAAACATAGCTGTCAGTTTATTAGGTATGCCTAACATAAACTATTGCAGTGTAATAAAACATGTAATATAAAACTGTGAAATATCTTCATGAAGGTTATAATGTTGGCGATAGAGAGGTATTAGTAGGTATTGATTCAACTTTATGGTAATTTTGGAGGCTGTAGTTTATGGTGCTACTAAATTGTATTGTACAATACTGATTTATATTTATAGGGTTCTAATATTTAGTATACCGGAGATAAAGTAGACAAAATATTAGAAGCACCTCAGTATGTTAGGTAGTTGAGTGTAAGTATATGCAGAGAAACGCATACAGTATGGTTGTGTTCCCTGTGGTAACTAACTCCATTCATAATGTCAAACTAATGCTGCCATCTAGTGGATGAATTTAGATATTGAAATGATTAACTGACTAAAAAACATTCTCTGACAAATAAAGACACATTGATGTCTATTAGGCAAGACAAATATATATTTGTATACATTTCAACAACAGCCTTGTAGTCCAAAGTGCCTTACGTAAAATAAAAAAGCACAAAGGGACAAAATATAAAAGAAACACAGGGCAGTATAAAAAGGCACATGCACATAATATGCATAGATAGTAAAGTAAAACAGAGGATATAAATAAGCTTACATTAAATAAAACAGATAGAACAGAAGAATAAAGTTACAGTGCGAGATATTAGTGCAGTAGTGGTGTGACGGTACCATTTCTCCAGTGGCAGTGAATGCAGCATGAGCCACCTTTTGACCAGCAGGTGGTGCAAGGTGCTAAATCTCCATCTCTTGTCCCGTCAATCATTTCACTTCAGAGTGTAGCGGGGGCAAGATAACACCAGCACTTTGTTCAGGAGTCAAGCCAAAGAAGTGCACACCATGGGGATTGTCTGCCGCAAGTGACAGTTGGCGTAGTCCTATTAATGAAAGTTTTGAAGACTGTTGTTCCCCATTTCAGCATTTTTGTCATTTAGCTAACGTTACACCGGTTATTTTATTCATATCAATATATCCCGAGAGGCGCGGCTGGTTGCTGTAACATTAGCTTGTAGGTTGAAGTTATTTCCAGTTCAGACGAGTTCACAAGTGGAGGAAACGACGCAAGATGTATCATGAAGAAACCGCAACTCTACACAAGCCACGCTATGGAAGTAAGTAACACTTTTTCTAGCTAACGGTTTTCTCTCGTAAGCATAGGCGTTAACTCCTGTGTTTGCTTGGTTATGAGGGGCAGAGGATTAAAAAGTTACAAGCTAACGTAAGGTGCTTTCACATGGATGTTTGATGAGCAACAGGTGGTTCAGCAGCACCTGGCTGCTCCACTGAACAGCAGAATATCTAGTAGGTGTGTCAATCCCTGACAATATGGCAAAATTGAAACGAAATGTAATCTGAGGAGAACGAGAGTGAACAAACTGTCAATGAAAGAGGTTTTTATGTGAAGGACTCACATACTGGTTGTTAAATTAAAGCTATATCGTGGTAGGTTCAGGGTCCAAGTTGTATTTTGAGGCTTGGGGGTTGCAAACTCCCCTAAAATTGGACTCAGGGCCTTTTTGAATTGTATTTTTCCCTCAAAATGCCCCCAAGTCCACCACAGTGGACTAGTAACTACATATATTTATTTAATGGCGGTAGCTAGCATATCAGTCTGTCTACACACACAACATTTTCTCATAGGTTAACCATTAACCTGGGATTTTGCTGCTGTTGAGAAATAACTTACTCCATCAGTATGTTAAGAATGTCACAGCTGATATAAAAGTCTGCAAAATACTTCACCAAGTCAGTTAACTGTATCTTGTCACAGACTTGTGGGCAAAGTGCAACTTTAAAAGATACCACCAATCAACGATGTCATCAGTGCAATCTTTTTGCCTCTGAATTTTATTGACCAACTCTGTCTTATTGTACATGCGAAACCACCATATCTTATGCTGTGTTTATAGGTGGGTGTTTTGCAACTGTGCATCCAAAAGAGGTATACGTCTCTAAAAAAAAAATGGAGCACAAATATTGAGAAGTTTGTAGCAAAGACTGTGAGATAGGGTAGTCTTAGAAACCAACCAGCTGTCTTTAATTTGTTGCCCTTGTCATTGTGTGAAACAAGCCACATAAGTAACTGCAAGCGTTTTAACTTACAAGCGCTGTTATGGGACCAAAGCAAAGTCATTCCCTGGAATTATTTTCAATAAATGTCAGACTAACCTTAGTTTATGGATATGCCTATGAAACCCAAAAGCAAAAAAAAAAAAAAAGGTTAGATGGAATAACCCTGCAGCCAAACAAAAGCATGAGACTTAATCATGCAGCCCATAACTCAGGTCCGGTGATCCTGTGACACACAAAGGCAACAAAGCCATCCTGAGGGTTAAATATAACGCTCAGTGCAAGAGTGCAGTACAGGCTCTTCCAGGAAGTGTGTGAGTGAGTCAGTAGAGGTAGTGTGTAATGGCTGCACTGGGGCAGTTCTACCTCTGAGATGCGTGTTCATAGACACATTTGCATCCATGTCACAGCTGGGCCACTGATCTATGGTTGGATGACCAGATACTGTGCTCATGAGGCGTTAGGGAATTTCACCCAATAGGCTGGACACCCCATTTTTTGTGTGTGTGTGTGTGTGTGTGTGTGTGTGTGTGTGTGTGTGTGTGTGTGTGTGTGTGTGTGTGTGTGTGTGTGTGTGTGTGTGTGTGTGTGTGTGTGTCGTCTCACACGTGAGTATTATGTCAAGCCTCTATTGAGACCTAGTGAACGGATGTCTATGCAGGTGGCTGATGAATAGGCAGAATTTAACCGAGAGCACCTGAGAGGTTTAAAAGATTCAGGCTAGCCCCGTAGAGGCGAGGTTGAGTTGAATGTATTTTAATGTTCCCTTGTGTCTTGATGTCTTGGACTCCAGATTGCAGTTCCGAACTCAATAAATAAGATATACAATTTACAGGGTTAAAATGCTACACAAGACATCCACAGTAAATTAGAATTACAGATCTCCAGCTGATGAATTGGAATATTGTTAACAGCTGAATTGACTTCATTTATGGAGTTTATTGGCCATGGCAATTCATTTTTTGCCTTCCTCATGGGCATTGGGATTAGATTGTTTAGGCTAATAAATCAACTGGTTTAACGAGTTTAACTTCACAGCATCACAGAGGTAGTAGTAATATTGATATAGTCCACATAGAGAAGATCGACTGACTGACTCATATGTGTACATACAAAACAGTATGTGTATTTTTCAGTCTTACTTGATGTCCTACACCCTAGTACAGAATGTGAAACCTCAGCTGGCTGTAATCAAACCCAGGACATGGTGCTTGGTCCAGTGGGAGAAAACTCGGTTTTAAAACTGAGCCCCCGGGTCGGAGATTGTCCCTTCACTCAGCCAGAAATAAAGAGATTTGATTGGATTAGAGCAGGGTAAGAAGCGTTGGGGGGAGGAGATCTCATTAAGCTGCAGGTAAAGGCCAACTCTCAGCAGAAGTCACTTGTCAGTCAGGCACCCCACTAAGGCCACTTTGACAAGGCCATTTCATCTGCCTCAGACAAGAGTTGACTGGGGCATGGGATGTAGTACAGGTTCCAAAGGGCGTTCAAAATCTCCACTGTCAAAATAAGATCTCGTCAACAAAAATGATCCTCTCAGTCTTTGTGATTTGGTTGTATTGTACCTAACTGTCTGGCATGTTTGTTTAGATGAATACGATGGACGTAGAATATCTAAATTTGTTGTTTAAGTTTTTCTACTACACACATAAAAGGTTCAGTCTCATGTGATGCTTTGTACATCTTTTTAAGTGATTTTAGTTTACAGTTCATTTGCCATAGTGTGACATATGTCAATATCATAAAATATACTTTTAATATCATGATACTCATTTTGCACACTCCTGCCAATAAGAAAGCACAACACACTAGTATGTTGACATGAGAAACAATGACCGTGACATCATTTTGAATTTGCGTGCCTTTTCCAGCCATTCAGGATGATGAGAGGCTGTCAGCGGAGGAGATGGATGAGAGGAGACGACAGAACATCGCCTACGAGTACCTGTGTCATCTGGAGGAGGCCAAGCGGTAAGACGGCAGGAGGAAGGGATGAAGGGAAAGAAACTTGACGATAAGAGGAGCTTAACACGCTGACTGAAGCCAACCACTTTCCTTTATTGTGTTTACTTTGTTACACCTCGGAGAGCTCAAAGGAATTGCATTAGGCGTGTTCTTGGGTCAGAGGTTAGGTTTGTTTAATGTTTGATCATGTAGAACAGTTTTGTATAATAAGTGTGTGTTTAATGAACATTGTTATGCAGATATAAAAACAGCAGGGAGTGGTTGAGAAATTAAGTGGTGGAGAGAGCGGTGGAGCGTGTAATTAAATGTTTTTTTTTTGTAGTAGCATGGAGCTGTAATGACAGATAAAGGCAGAATCAACATGCATGTGAGATGATGACACGGAGCTGTAAGCATTCATGAGAACGTGCGTGATTTAAGATATGGGAGCTGCTGAATGAGTGAAAAGAGTGGCTCTCTTTCCACTGTGTGCTAAATTGCTGAAATAATCGAATGCATGTTAATTTTCACAGTAGGTTTTGGTTCCAATTGCTTGCAATGCTTTTCACAAGATTCTTTGAAAAGGTTAGTTATTCTAAAGGCAACATTAATCTGATGAAGACTCTTTCTTGTGAGGTGCCTGAGCAAAGCTAAAACCACTTCCTGTCTTCTTGACAAGGGCATCCATCGGAGCAGGAAGGAACAGAAAGTGTAATCGTGCCTCTTTTAACACACTGATTTTGTGACCGTCTCACCCAGTCGCATAACGATTGATTTCCAGGATTTCTAATTGGTGTGTGAACCTACTGTAGCACTCTGTGGTGATTCAGCAATCATGTTTCTTCTTGGGACACTCTTTGAGTGTGCGCAGCCTCATTTACATCAGCATTTCCTGACAGATTATTGTTTGACAACTGAACTTGCACTTTGACTCAGTAAAGACTATTTCGTAGCCTACAATATCTGCTTATGTCACAGGATAATAAGGGTATACAAGGGCAGGTAGGCTAGACTAAGCACAGATTCAGTCAGCCATAATAATCGGGCAACGCCTACATTATCACACATTTTTTCTTTTTGTAGTGTGCTCAAAATCTTTAGTGGAAGGCTAGCTCACCTTCACTGAGGCCGTTTCAGGAACAGGTGCTTTAGAATCCCTCCACAGTCAACCTCAAAATGGCTGTTTTTAACTCTCATACAAAACATGCTCACACTTTCACTTTCTAGCTTCCTGTTAATCCATCCCAGTGCTGCTGACTTTTCTACACTCCTGTCAATAGTGGACTGGAACCTCTATTCTGGGAAAGTTGTCAAGTTAGATTAGGATTAAGACAGCTGCTAATGAAACTGTCAACCACAGAGAGCATGGGGTTAGGATCTGCTCTCTAGGGTCAGGAGTCAGCAGTCACTGAAACAAGGCAACTATGTAGAAGTAACTCTTTTAGTACACCTGGCTTACGATCTTACACGAGACATATAGTTTTATTATCCACCTATGTTTTTGTTAAAGTGCTCATATTATGCTTTTTGGCTTTTTCCCTTTCCTTTATTGTGTTATATATCTTTTTTGTGCATGTTATAGGTTTACAAAGTGAAAAAGCCCAAAGTCCACCCCAAAGGGACTTACCATCTCCAATAGGGCTGAACGATTTTTGAAAATAATCTAATTGCGATTTTTTTTTTCCCAAATATTGCGATTGTGATTCGATTATTTTTTTAAGCTCTTTGTCTTCTGTATTATTCAACAAAGACAAACAATAAATCATTTTATAGTATGAACAACACACAATTACACACTAGACAGTTAAAAAAGTAAAAATATAGTGTATATGTATATATATATATATATATATATATATATATATATATATATATATATATATACACACACACACACACACACACACACACACACACACACACACACACACACACACACACACACACACACACACACACGTGTATTTTTTTTTTTTTACAGTGCACAGAGAGGAGCTGCCTCCAGCCCCTCCCCCTCGTGAAGTTGCGTGCTGCCGTGTGCACTTGCTCAGAGAGGCTATCGTTGCGTTAGCTAGTTTCTGGTGTTCTTGCCGTGGGATTAACTGTACTAATAAAACCGTTGAAACACCGCGGCCACGCTGCTGTGAAAGCTCCCCGAACGTCATTTATCAGAGTCTGATTGTTACCCCTCTCAGTGGCAGCTCCTCCACTCCATATCTTTATAACGGAGCTAACCGCTAACCGGAGCTAACCGCTAATCAGAGCTAGCTAATAGTTGCCAACCGAGTCTTCAGTTCTGTGTGTCTGTATCCATTAACTGCATGTATGGACTCGAACCAGAATAAAACCCTTCATTTTATTAAAATGGCTGTAAACGTTTTAAACTACAACTCAGTTGTTTGAATGACAGAAATCAGCTCAAGGTACAGTGTAGCGTTAGCGTGCTAAGTTGATGCTTTCTCTGCGGAGTGCAGACTGATTTGCTCTCGCGAGTCATGTGACCAAATCGCAGCCTTTGCGATTAGGAAATCGCGTTTTAACATATCGCGATATTATCGCAAATGCAATTAATCGTTCAGCCCTAATCTCCAACAGAAAACATGTTATAATGCTCGCCTAGCTGCTAGCGTGGCACGACCTCATACTCTGCTTCTGATTAGCTAGTAGTCCTTACCTTGCTGCTGCGCATGTGCGACTCCCAACGAAGATGGAACAGAAGTGAGATGTCTCACTCTGTAGCTAAAACAGAGCTCAACACACAGGGTGAAAATAGGAGCTGCAGCAATGTGCAGTTCAACAAAAATATGATGTTTTTTGGAAATTAAACCATGTAAACCTATTCTGATATAACCTCTAAATACAATTATGAACCTGAAAATAAGCATAATATGAGCACTTTAACATTAGTAAAAATATCAGAAGTGGCCAAGAAATGCTGCAATGCATAATACAAAGACCCTAAACGCAAGCAGCTACATGCACGCATGCACGCACGCTCATCACCCCGTGCACTTAGCGTCTGTCTCCATGAAAACACTGTCTATGGAGAAGATGGCTGGCGAAATTCACAAGTTCACGAAAGGTTGGTATCTCGTGAACACCTTTACACAATCACACATTTAAAAAGTGCTATACAAATATTTTATATTCTGAATACAGTGTTGTTACACTGAATGTTTGCTGCTTCAATCCAGATGAGTATTGAAAAGTATTTTCTGCGACTGAAAAAGGCATGTGTTGAGGATGAGAAACAGCCTGAACCGGAGGTATCAGTCTGAAACAGAGCTGAACAGTCCGACCAGTGTAATAAGTTACGTTATTTCATTTGTTTACAATATTTTCAGGCTTCAACCAGTGCTGCTCACGCAGAAAGACACAGGGAGAGAAAGAGATGAATTTGTTAGGCATTGAAGAAAGAGTAGGAGAGGAGGACGGCATCCAACAGCGTGTCCTCCTCAGTTTTTGATACTTGATTGTACTCCCCTTAATTGTGTTGTATTAGGGCTGTCAAACAATTAAATTTTGCGATGATTAAATTGCGATTTAATTGTTAAAATTCTATAGTTAATCACGATTAATCGCATGTTTTATCACATGATTAAAATTCTATTATTTTGCATTTCAGAACTGTTTTTAAGTACATATTAACAATGGAATGCAATTCTTACCAGTGTATCTTGATTGGGAATCAAATGAATGCAAAGAAAGTGACTTTATGAACTTGATTTTAAGATTTGTATTTGTTTATTATATATTTAATCTAGTCACACATTTGAATCTAGAGTCAATATTAGGGTTGGGTATTGTTTGGTTTGGATACCGGTGCTAAAGCGGTACTTTTAAAACCTACTTCCTCTACAGTGAAATACAGACACACTTTACACCGTTTAGCGTTAGCTGTCAGCATTATAACCGTGTTTAATCCAGCTACTAGCTAGCGGTAGGCTAACGTTAGCTGCTGTCGAGTATAGTATTAACTAGCGTCACGTGCAGCAATGTTTCTGTTGCCTGTAACGTCTGTTTCAGAGCATCAGAGAGAAGTGCAGACATATCAGTGGCACCAGAATGAGGCACAGAAATCCGCGTTGCTATTCCTGAAGCAGCAGGATGTGTTACGAGGAAGTACGGCAAAATAGTAGCCTGTTAGGCACGACGCAAAGCCAAGTGAAGTGAAAATAAATTAATAAATGGCGGCATGCGATTAATACGATTTTTTTTTTTTTTTTTTTTTTTTTAAAAACAAAACGCTCGGCCCTTAATTGCATCGCGATTAACAAGTTAATGCTGACAGCCCTAGTTTGTATGTACGTGTGTGTGTGTGTGTGTGTGTGTGTGTATATATATATATATATATATATATATATATATATATATATATATATAATAAATAATTTATTTCAGTTTGATATAGGTCCACCCCAAAATATCTAGAGCATGTGTTTTTCAGTCAAGGATATTATTCAAATTTTTTTAGACACACCCTACCCAACCGCAATGCTAAATTTCTCTCATTTGACACACACAGGCACCCATGCAAACACAAACTCATGACCAGCGTGACTAAGCTACATGACGCAAGCCTTCAGAAGACACTCTATGTAGTAAGAAATACTGTAGCTGAAAGCAAAGGAGTGTAGATCACTAATGTTGAGATGGGACTAATTTAAGTCCCAGAGTCCAGAAAGCTGTTTTGTTTTGCCCGGTGAGTCGCAGATTGGACAATGACAGGAAGGCCTGCTTTGGAGGGTTATAAACAGGAGTGCTAGCCTGTCCTGCTTCAAGTTCTCCCAACATTGTTTTAAGTACAGGAAGTGAAGTTTCACAGAAGAGCTCTGTTACCCTTGCAGGATGTTCCTTTGACTACGTTCCCGCCAAACGGAGATCTTTTTTTCCCCTCAGTTATCTTGACTATCATATGCGTGTGATCCTCTCCATTTATATGTGACTTCTATGGAGATATGAAAGTAAAAATATAAGATAAAAGTTTTCTGGATTTTGATCTGCATTACTGCTTTGCCCTGGTTGGGCTTAGCCACTAAGCTATGTTGCATATACATGTCTGGTTGTGTGAGCACGCTTTTGTGTCTGTCTGAATCAGTTTCATACTCATTTAGTACCAAAGAGGCGTTTTCTGACATGCAACCTCGTGTGTGGGTTAAAGGATAACTGATATTGATATAATAATAGCATCTGTTTGATAGCAGGCCAAACAATGCCTGCTTGATATAAATGACTGCTTCTTTAAGTTTAGGCTGATTATTTTCTCAATCAACTAATTACAGAATATTTTATGATTTAAATGTCTTGTTTTATGTAGTCCAAAACCCCAAAATATAAAATTTACTGTAATGTAAGTCACATTACATAAATTACATACCTAATGACTAGGAAAGGCATCGCATTTTCACAATGCTTGTCATTTTTGCTTTATTATTTACTTAAACAATTGTAATTTTCCATTAATCGACTTAACAATTAATCGAGTAATCGATGCATCTCTATTTACGTTTACCCACGCCTGACTTCAAATCTTTAATAAAGTGCTGGAGAGCCAGATAGTTATTTCTTGATCCCTATTCCACAAACCTGAGCTTTGACCAGAGCCTGTAAACTTAATGCATTCCTCACGTGGGAAGAAATTATTTTATATTATAAAGAAACAGCGTATTCAGCTATTTCTAATATTGACAGTTTTTATGGTTGAAGATGGGTGTAATAGTACAGCAAAATGCAGTGGCTATCTATTTAACATTTTATAAAACACTGAAATATGGCGTGAATATGAGTTCACGCCATATTTATGAGTTCTTCTTGCATAATCTACAGCATTAGCTGACATAATTGGTTACGAGGATGCTTTATTCCCTTAAGGTGCCTAACCTAACCTACACTCTCCCCTGGGTTTGACAGTGCATGATGTGTTGTGGTTGTCCTTCAATGTGCTGACACCTATTTTGGCAGACTGAATCCACCCACACAACCTTAATTAACCTAAACAAGTTGTCTGTGTGCATCCATGTGGGAGGGAGAGCTTTATTGCTTACAGACGGAAAGGTAGAAGCTGCTGGTATGAATGAAACCCATAAACAAAAATAAGGAAGCTAAATCACTAAGCACTGTACACTGCCTTTGGCAAAGGATACATTCAGTTGAAGGATGATGAGCAAAAAGGTAAAAACTTAACACATAAGCGGTTTGTTTTTTTTGGGGTTGAACCATTAGAAAAGAGGTGTAGCCATAATAGTAAATATGTTGTCACTTCCAGGCGGTAAGATAATGTGTAACAGATTTTCAGACCATGATGATTCACCATGCTCACAAATCATTTACCAGCTTTTTGGAATGGATTTTTCCTAACATCTTTGGAAATAGTCTGGCAGAGACCGCTATGAAGCCATTCCCAAAACTTTCAAAGGGAATTGCATAAATTTGAAAGGAGGTCAACATTATTTTAACATACACCAGATATGCTCTATTTAAGTGTGTCAAACATCTCTGTGATTATCCCATGTAGAGGTAAAAATCACCTTTTCTCTCATAACAATTTATTGTCTTGCAGAAGTTAGGGCTGGGCAATATAGCAATATTATATCGATCGTGATATGAGACTAGATATTGTCTTAGATTTTGGATATCGTAATATGACACAATATAAGTGTTGTCTTTTCCTGGTTTTAAAAGCTGCATTACAGTAAAGTGCTGTCATTTTCTGAACTTACCAGACTGTTCTAGCTGCTGTTATTTGCCTTTACCCACTTAGTCATTATATCTACATTTCTGTTGATTTATTTATAAAAAAATTCATTGTGTACATTTTTTTGTGAAAGCACCAATTGTCAAGCCTACAATATCGCCACAATATCGCTTTGAGGTATTTGGTAAACAAATATCATGATATTTGATATTTTCTCCATATCTCGTAGAAGTGAAATTCATCAACCTTCACCAGTGATCCCTGAGGCTTTAGACTAATGGAAGTAGTGTTAAATATATTATCTTCTTCTATATCTCTCACTGTTAACCTCTTTTTACCTCACATTGTCCACTTAACAAGTACACCTAACCTTTAACTTTTACGTGGTGCCAAAGTTCAAACTGTAAGTCTGTCCACAGCCCCCTTCCTAAAGCATGCTGGGCTCAGTGTGGGTGCTGCCTGTAACAATGCCCAGTTCTCACATTGGCCTACATTGCTCTGTTTTAACATTTCAAAAAACATTTCAGTTAATTATAGCAGCGCTGACACAATTAATAAATATTTTACATCTGGAGTTGGGTAGCCCTGTGTTATCCTTTTAAACACTAATTTAATGAAATGAAAGCATGACATTTAATGGTAAATGTTCATTTATTATGGGGTTCAGGCTAAAGCTGAAATGCTCTTGTTGTTTACACACACTTTTGCTCTTTAATAAATTCACTGATTTTGTTAGTCAGTGGACAGTGTCTCACAGAGTGTATCAGTATCTATAGTTGATCCCGTAGAAATTAGTTTAAAGGTTGTATATTCACTAACTTCGAAATAAAATCATATTCATACTGTAACAGTATATAGATCAAAGACAAAGTTGTCATACGCTTTCCATACAGAGCTTTTTTCCTATGCTACTGTAATGTAGATGCCATGAATAACAGCAAGGCATTCTTTTTTAATCATATTTGTGTGTTCTTGGCCTTTAGTTTTTGCTCGGATCGGAAGGGCAGCAGGTGTAGGAAAAGCCAATATTGACTTGCTGACTACATTCAGGCATTCAGCCACCTCATAAATTGCACTCTGCAGTAAATCTTGGTGGCAGGGTGAACAGAGACGACTAATGTTTGTTTATACTCTGAATGCAACCATAGCATGCTGCTTAGTATTATAGAGAAGTCTGGCATGTTAATGATCCTGGTGATTTCATTGGAAATCTAGTCAGTCACTTAGATGAGTTGAGTTCCTACTGTACATTCCTAATGCTGTTGAGAGTAGTTTCTTCTCATTTTTATTCATATAAGCTAGTTGAGTAATAGTTTTAAAAAGGTTATCCACTTCTCAGCTTAATGCCATGAACATGCTTACTTAGATTTTAATTAGTAATTTATTCAGAATGTTATAATAACTTCTTTCGAAAGCGGTTTTCCACTGAGGTCAGTTGGTTTGAAAAAGTTGAACACTAGAGATGCTTATGAAAATCCTGTGCCTACTCTGAAGATGATATTGTGTACTCTCAGATGGATGGAGGCCTGCCTAGAGGAGGACTTGCCTCCTACCACAGAACTGGAGGAGGGACTGAGGAATGGTGTCTACCTTGGCAAACTTGCCAACTTTTTTGCCCCCAAAATGGTGTCTGAGAAAAGGATCTACGACAGAGATCAGGCCCGCTTTAAGGTACCCCTTCATCCATTTGCATTTATACTCCAACTTCCCTCTTTAGGTAAGGTCATAGTTGTACTACATTTCAATTTCCACCAGCTTACATCATAGCAGACAGGAAGACTATTTCCAGATCTTTAAGGCAATCCCTGACAGTTTTACACTGGAAGTGTTAAGGCCTACTACAAAAATGTCTGAGCAAAAATGTTTAGCTTGACCTTGAGCTTGACTTTATTTATATTTGACAACTTGTTAACAAACCTTATCAGTACTTAGGCTACATAGCCCAACAAAACATTTTGTTAAACATAAATTAAATGTAAAAGCCATTACAAAAGCAATGAAATGGTATATTGTTAATATTAATAATACTAATATATTGTTTGTTGTCCTTGTTTTTAGCTGTATGTCTATATCTGTGTATGTACTTTGAGAGCAACGAAAAGCCAGAGTCAAATTCCTTGTATGTCTTTACACTTACTTGGCCATTAAAGCTGATTCTGATTCTATATTATACTGGAAGTATAACACTGCTTTTATCAAGTTAAAATCTTTGTCAATCCACTGTGCCGTGAGGCTAAGCATTCTCACACAAGCCAGTAGCTCATTTAATGTGTGTAGCCACAATGTCGATTTCGGGGAGACAAACATCAGCAAAATGACGACGACTGGGCTGTGTGTAGGCTTCGAAACGGCTGGTCATCTCTAATGCCATGAACTCCCTCTCCTTGTTAGTAATCCCTTTAGCTTTGGCACTGTTCGAATTATCTCCCTTTCTCAAATGCTGTGGTTATCAAGGACTGAGTCTTGCTGGTGGCGGTTTATGTCGCTGATCTTTCTCCGACATGGTATAATATGATACACGGCCGACATTTTCTTGTACTGTAAACAAACTACATGTGTGCATGCCACCCTTTAACCTCTTAGGTCATGCGTCATGCCAGCGCTTCTTCTACAAATCAGCAGCTGCAGTAGTAGCATGCTAGCGGACTGCAAAAAACCACAAACATCGGCCACTGCCATCTTATTTGCCGATAGGCCGATGGCAGTCAACGAGGCGAATATCAGCCAACACCCATGTTCTGCAGATAAATCTGTGCATCCTTACTTTTTCAGGTTGCAGTGGTAGTTTTGAACCATTTCTCTGCACTTTCTCATAATAATATGGCTACATTTATATGTCTGTGCTACTGTTTTTATCTTCAGAGCAAAGGGCTGCACTTCAGACACACCGACAACACAGTGCAGTGGCTCAGAGCCATGGAGTCAGTAGGTCTACCCAAGGTAAGGGGCTTGCACAACAAACAAACAAAAAAACTGACAGAGAGAGATCCCGTTCAAGTGATGCTTTTGCAACAAAAACTATGGAATTGGGATGCCTTGACTTTGTCATGTGTTCATTGGCTCAGGGTTGGTACATAATCACTGATATTAGAGGTCAAAAACCATCTTACAGCTACAACTAAAACATAGTAGAATCCATCCCACCAGTAGAATCGTAAACTAGGAGAGTATATAATTTAATTTCATAATTTGCGTGATTTATTGATTAGATACTTAAACTGCAAAAGGTGTTGTACTGTATACTCAAATGTTACTGGAAACTATAATAATAATTTAATCTTGGTGACATGATTCACACACACACACACACACACACACACACACACACACACACACACACACACACATACATATACATACATTCATCCACCTGTAAGATTGTAAGCACTGAGAGATGAAATTGTAACGGTATCAACCTCATGAGATGACACAAAAGACTTCACTGAGGTGTATCCTGGAAATGAAAATGGGGTAAAATTGATGCCCACTTTTCTCTGTGCGGCCCTTTGGGATCCTCTTTATAGTAATTTATTTAGCAGTTCTTTATGAATAGCCTTTTTAGGAATTGTCACTCTGATAATGTAACCTTATCCATAGCTTTCTCTATTATACCATCCACGTTTTTGAGCAAAACCATGCTGTTGAGAGCATTATTCAGCTGTGCTGTGACATGATTTACGACATTTTAGGGCAAAAGCTGGCCCAGTGTTTTGGAAACCGTGTCCTCCTTTATAGTAAATGTGTGTATGATGTCACATATTTGTTAGGAAAGGCTAGCCAAGTTTTTGGCATTAAGTAAAAAAAACATGGACAACCGAATATGTACCATAAACAGTGATAAAAGATAAACATCATAAACACCTTTAAAATTAAATGCAGGACAATTCAATTGCACTGCAATAAATACTACACCTCTGTAAAGCTCGTAACCCTCAGTATTTTGGAAATTATGCCAGTGACTGGTGTTGAACTCTGTGGCAATGAAAATGATGTGCTTCACAAAGGTAGCATTTATTGCAGTGCTGGAATTGCATTATATTTTACAGCCGTTCATTTTATCATGTCCACCCCTTGCATCTTGTCATGGATGTAAAGGTTAAAATGTGATGAAACATTGTTATGGCTGTTGTGCTCCTGTTTGGCTGCAGCAGAATAAAGAGTGCCAGGACACTGATAAAAGAAGAGTGACTAATATATATTGTGGTTTCTGCTTTCAGATATTCTATCCCGAAACGACAGATGTGTACGATCGCAAAAACATGCCTAAGGTGGTTTACTGCATACACGCACTGAGGTAAGAATAAAAGGGTTCCAAAAACAAAGTGATTTTTCACTTTACAGTCTTCATGCATTTCTCACTTCTGATAGCAACAATGCTGACTTATCTCTACAGTCTTTTGTTTTCCCAATGGCAGGGTACCTGGTTGTTTTTTTTCCTGAAGGTGCCACACCTGAATGTCACGTGCAATTTCACTTCCAAGAAAGAAATAGAGATAGTTAGAATTAAACTATGAGCTAATAGGAGGTTTAGATTTAGCAAGCCTTGCAATTGCCTGTAAATGTTGACTTTTTAGTCCACTAATACTTTTTGTCACTGACGGGTTAATTTTGATTAATTTACTTTCACTCGATGGTTATGGCAGACAGTGTCACACTCTTTGGTTTGACTTTGACAGGTTTGAGGTCTGAGTGGTTGTTTTGCCATCCAGACAGCAGTGTACTCAAGTTACGTAATTTAAGGACAGCTCATATGTAGGATGACAAATGTCTGAGACTGCTTACACTAACATTTGTATTACTCTGTGGGGTTCAGGCATGGCCTCTTTTTGTTCCCATTAAGTTCAACCTCGAATTTAAACGTTGAGAACAAAATAGTATTTAGTAAGTGATATGAAACAGGAACTGGAAAATGTTATTTCTACTTGGGTACGGCAGAGTGCTTCTTGTTAAATACAGACCTTTTTAATGTTTTTTCCTAAGTAGGTCAAAGTCATATTATACACTACAGCAACATGCATTTAGCTATAGGCAACTATTGCTGCAATGTTATTTTCTAGACTCCATTACTTGAGTTATTTATTTTTTAACACTTTTGATGAGAATAACCACTCTCTGGACACTGCTTTTATAAACATCTATACTGCATGTATTCAGGGGCTTTCTGGTAAATTAAATGTGGTGTTCCAGTGCTCAACTCTTTACATGTAGTCTCATCACAAAGGGTATGTTCTTTGTCATGGTTTTGTGTTTGTGAAAAATATTGTAATGCTGCAAAAGAAAAGTTTGTGGTTTTACTATAATGTGGGTGGCTGGAGAATTTCAACTTCAGGCCCTTGCTTTTTCAGTTGAGATGACTTTGAATGAACTGAAGGGTCAATTTTATCTATCTGACCCGTCCAGTCAGCCAAACAGATTTAGGGAGTGGTTATGTGAGCTGCTTGGATTATTTTCTTTGTTGTAGTGTTTCAGTCAGGTCCTGTGAGAATTGGTTTCCTTCCCTCCTTATGCACACACGTGCTCTTCCTTCCTGCTAGTCCAGTTTACGTCCCACAAGGACACAGTGAATACTCTGCTTCCCTGGATACAAACAAATGCAGAAATGGAGGCAAAGCACCGGATGCTCCTGCACATTCAGTGTGGTGTAAAATTGAAAGGGAACACAATGAAATGAGGAAAGAACATTTAAAAAAAAAAACTTTTGACAAAGTAGAGATGTAGGGCTTAATTTGTTGTCTCAAAGGAAGAGGACAACATGAAAATAAACAAGGGGAATCCACAGAGAGCTAGTTGCTCCAAGCTAGTCAGCTGATCAGGGGGTCAGTAACCCCTGTGGCTTGTAATCAGCCACCTTCATTAATCCCAATCAGCTGTTACTATGCGTGTATCTCAGACTGAATCAGCTGTCTGCATGTTAAAACATTACCCTTTGTATAAGCAGAGTTTAGATAGTTGTCTAAAAACCTCTGTGTCCCAAGGACAGAGTGCATTTCTTGTTTACACACACACACACACTGTGACTAAAGGGCAGAATAGGCAGCTAGTACAGCTGCTCCATTCAGAACTGTGCTGATGCCAGACCTGCCTTAAATATCTATAATTTATTACCACTTATCAGGTACCTGCGGGAAGATGAAAGTTTTATGAAGTTTCCAGCCACATGCTCGTTGATTTCAATGCTCAGTGGTGGACTGAGCCAGCTGCCTGCTGTCAGTATCTGCTTGTTGTAATGTGTGCCAACACTACCCCCCTGTGGTGTAAGTTTGACATGGGTGGAAACTAAAGGCCATCAGGAGCAACAATCCTGAGTTTTCAAAACACTAGCGTTTTAGTTTCATGATATCAGACTGTACAATATCAGAATGTTCCAAGCTTCTCAGTGCTTCCTTATCCTTTTGTGTGTAAATCTTATGGTCTAAATCGTATGGTTCATTTCAGTTTGTACCTGTACAAACTGGGCATTGCACCACAGATCCAGGACCTGCTGGGGAAAGTGGCCTTCACAGGTAACAGGAAATAAGCTTCTCCTGAAACATAAGTATAGCATAAAAGTTTAAACATTATATAGAATGTGTATAAATGCACCTCTATTACTGTAGAACAATAGAATAAACAATGAAGTTATTAATTGCTTTTAAAATGAAGGATAAATGTTGCCTCAGGGCTTTTTGAAATACTGATGTGCACGCACCTAGTTGTGCATGTGTTCATTTAATAAGAATCCTCTGTGGGAGGAATTATTATTATTTTTTTACTTGTTGGGATTTAATTAAACAAAATAATGTCATGTGCTCTCAAGCTTGTAGGATTTGATGACGATTTGTATAAACATCTTGTCTGTGATTTAGATGTTTAAATTATCCAAAATTTCAGTTCATAAAAATATCCCCTGCAGCCATTCAAATGACACTGATTAGGACACATAAACTACCAGGCTTCAAAGCTTTTGACATTTGATTGTCCTGAGTAAGCCTCAGGGTTTACTCACATGGGTTTTTCAATCACTTCTGAACAGTTTTTGTTTTTTTCCCAATTTTAACTAACTTTAATTGAACTTTTGGGAAAATGCGTTTGTGAGGATTTACACAGTGCTTCTTGATGATGAACACGTCTAAGAGTTATACAGATCATCAGAAAAACTGCATATGCTGTTGTGAAAAATAAACAAAAGATTTAGAATTGATTGGCCAAAGCAAAACATTAATAAATTCATGCAGCATATTTGAGCCTTTATTATGCTATGCTCTGTAACACCACAATTTTCCCTGCAATGACTTTATATCTGTCTTTTAGAGGAAGAGATCAGTAACATGAGGAGTGAGCTGGAAAAGTATGGCATTCAAATGCCAGCTTTCAGTAAGATTGGAGGAATCCTGGCCAATGAGCTTTCAGTGGATGAAGCTGCCTGTAAGTCCTCTGACGTACACGCTAAATCTCTTGACTCATTTTGTGTTGTTTCCTAATGTCTTTTTGGCCAACACTAAAATGTTCGCACACACACACACTCTGTTGTCCTTAGTGCATGCTGCTGTGATTGCCATAAATGAGGCAGTTGACAGAGGTCAGACGTCTGTGACAATGGGAGCCCTGAATAATCCTAATGCAATGCTGAGGAATACCCAGGAAGCTCTAGCCCAAGACTACCAGGACACATTGAGCCAGGCCAAGGCTCGTAAGCAAGATCAGTCCTCAGGGAGGGTGAGAAGCCTAACAAACACTTCAGTGACCACCTATGTCTCGGTGTCATTATTTATTTGTATATTAATGTTTGGTTCATTAATGGCTTTTCCTGTATAGAAGGCTTGATTAGAGTTTCACGGTCTTTGTAACAAAGTTTGTTTAGTTTCTCTCTCGCTTGCTTGCTCTCTTGCTCACCTACTCACCAATCGACAGTCAGATATTCCGTTACATAAATGTAATTTAAACATCAGTGACATTAAATTGCCATCACTAATAAAAAAAACATGACTCCACTTAAGCTACTGTATGCAATGTCACACCTGTATTCACCCATGGTGGGAACAGGGTTGCAAAGCCTGTTCTAACAGCATGTGTTGATGGATTCAGGTTGACCACAAACAGATGTTTGGCCTTCTGTGTCGCTCTGAAAGTGGTGTCGATGAACTGAAATTACAAAATAGAAGAACATAAGACATGAAGACCAAATTTGAGTGATGCACATAATTTAAACTTGACTGTTGCTCTGAACCAATGTTTCTGACTGCAGTGTCATGTACTGACAACTATAACAACTGAAGAGATATCTACACTGAGGTCTGAAAGGGATTGCCTGCACTGACTCACTCCACAAGCCTTTGCCAGCACATTCCAGTGGCTGCATTGTCAGCTGTACTTCACCAAACACAATCCCTCCGCACCATCCAACATCTTGCCTCCCATTCTCTTTACAAATACTGTACAAACAAGAGCCGTTCATTTCCACTTAATGGTTGAAATGTGATATGTAAAATATGCAACTTCATCAGTATGAGTGGGGGAAAAAATTAATGTGACCAGGAACGAATTACAAATGCTATTTGAAATTAATATCAAATATACATATATATATATGTACAGTATATATGCATTTATTTTTCTTTGACTCCCTCAATTAGCGCGCCTCGGTTGCTACCGAAGAAAGAGATGTTTATGAGGAGCTGCTGACTCACCAGGAGATCCAGGGCTGCATTGACTTTGTCAATAGTAAGGACTTTTCCTCCCACATGACACTTACTTTTTTTTCCCAAAACGCTGTCAAGTAACATGAATGCATTCCTTTTGGCATGGAAAAAAAAAAAACCCTCCTTGTACCGCGTTGGTGCATTTGATACATATGTAGAAATTATATAAAATTGGGTTGTTTCAGTACTTATCTGAAAGACTTTGAAAGAAAAACCTATCCCTAAATTACGTCTGTCTTGGTTTTTCCTGTCTCCAGTCCAGGCAGCAGAAAGGCAGGTGAATCAAGCGGTGTCGACCCAGGATGAGGCTGCTCTGTTGGCTGCACTTAGGCTTGAAGCTCTGGCCCTGCTGGGTGTTCAGGAGTCAAACTGTCGCTGGTACCTGGAACATTTTACCACCTACTGCCAACATAAATCCAAGGTATACTGATTGTTTCCAACTTAGGGCCTTAAGAGCCAGAGCTCCTCTGAGTTTCTTTCCAAGCAGTCATTTATTTGCACTTGTTGAGGGTATAAAATAAATAAGCCTGTATACAATAATATAATGACAAAAAGCAGTATTTGGGGGAGGCCATAGTTGAAAATGACTGTGTTGGCAACTTACAGACCACAGTACATATTAATTCACTCAGAGAAAAGTGTTTAAAGAAGTGTGTGGAATACTGTAGGAACAAATCATACACACATTTGCAGTATTGGCTTTCTAAACTGGACATTTTTCTGTTTTTCATTGTCCATCTGACAAAGCGGACTAACTTCAATTTTTAAGTACTGCTGAGAGCACACGCACTTCACTGGCTGATAAAGGACTGTAGCTGCTTTCACTACTCAGGCAGTGAAGACACTGGCTGTATTTGAAACTGCCTACTATACTAGTAATTTGACCAAAATGTAGTATGCAGTATGCAAACAAAAGCAAAATCCCCAGTATGCCAAAAATACCCAGCTTTTGTAGAAAAAAAACTCCACACCTTCAGAGAAAAACTCATCAACCACCGTAACTTCAGTTGGAATGGAAACCAACGGACACTTTGCCCTCCACGGCCCTGCATTAAAACATGTTGAGTAATCATGGGATCTTAGTGGTATCTCTGTAGTGTACACTCATCTTTGTGTTGCAGGATGGAGGCAGGGCCATGATGGTGGACAAAGAGGAGATTCAGAGAGTTGTCAGCTCTTGTAATGACTTTGCTGAGGCAGAGAAACGAAGTAAGCACCTTTTTTACTTACCATAGATGTTTATTAACACATAATTACTGGTCAGTTGAAAATCACCTATGTACCCACTTGCAAGCTTCTCATAGCACACATGTAGAGTCTATGTTCCATTGCACAGTACAGTTCATGATACAACTTTAATCTGGGGTTTCCAAAGTCATTTCAGCATATGAGGTAAGGAAGAAATGTAATTTTAATACCGACATGCCTTGCCTTGGGTTATCTGCAAGACATGACTCTCTGTGATAATTTTCTTGACCAGAACTCAAGGCAGTTGCAGGGATCAATACAGCCATTCGTCTTGGCAATGCAGTGGAGACCACGGAGGAGCTCATGAACCCTGAGGCACAACTGCCAATTGTCTACCAAACTGCTGCCAACCTCTATCAGACTGAGCTTTTCAGTTTGCAGCTACAAGGGGGGCGGGTGAGACATCATATTTGCAATTTTGATTCTTTAACATGTGTGGACCCACTTGCTGATACAGATATGCTTACAGGTATAGGGGAGGTCAGTGTTATACATAACTGCAGTTAAATGTCGCTTCATGCATGTGATTCAGACCTTTTACTGTATGTTTTTAGTCTGGCTTGAGCCACGAGGAGCTGAGTGTAGCTGTTGAGATGCTGTCAGCTGTAGCAGTGCTGAATGAGGTGCTGGACACCAAAGACCCCCAGGCTGTGATTGAGCAACTAACAGACTCTCCTCTGGGCTTCACCAACATGGACCAAGACAACCTAAACAGGTAAAATGGCTGAGTTGTTCTCTAGTTAACCTTATGGGCTGACGTGTAGTGGTCCATTAAATGTCTATGAAACTTTGTTGAACTTCTCCATGGACCTCTCCCTCAGGTATGCTGACACTCTTATCAAACTACGAGGCGAGGCTCTTGCCAAGGGCCAAGAGTTCCTCACCTGGAATGATGTTCAAAAATGCATCGACACAGTCAACATTCAGGTCCACGAGGAGCATGAACGTAAGAAAGTCTTGTAGATTTCTGGTTATGTTTAACGTTGAATAGCTTGTGGATGTTGATGTCTTTTAAGCCATCAGTTTCAAACCTTGGAAAAGGTTTTGTTCTAGGTGTGAGATTTTTTTAAAAACGCCACATAAATGAAACGCATTGACGGATCAAGTGTCAAATAGTTCTTGTCTTTTACTTCCAGGCATCATAGCTATAGCTGAGATCAATGAGGCGCTCAACTCCGGTGATCATCAGCAGACACTTGCAGCCCTGCTACTCCCTACAGCCAAGTTGACAGGGGTGAACCCAGCCACTGCCAAACACTACCATAATGTCCTACAATATACCAAGCAACTCATCTGCCAGGTATTGTGACTCTAGATTTATAAAGCATTTATGTAAAGAAATGTTCTTCTGCCTCTCACATCCTCAAAGTGCAAAATATGAAAAACAAAACCTTAATGGCTGAATAAACCAGTGTTGTCAATGCATGTCAATACTTTATCTCATTCTAATCACTAGTTATATTGGAACTGCACAGCAGTCTCTCATCCCCGACATTACATCACTGCATCATTATGAACCTGAATAGCTTAATGTTGATGTATAACTTTTATATACATATTATACATGTAATTAAAAACTGGGATTTTTTTTAAATTATTTAATCCTGACTTGTAACAAGGCAAAGAGAAAATATTATTGTTGTCAACGTGATTCTGTGTCATCAAGCCAACAGTTTCCCAATCTGAGGTTTGGCTGGGTTAACATGATAGGCTTGTATATTCACCGTCTAAATGTTCCCTTCCTGATCCTCTTATTCCTAAAACTTCACAGTGCTTGGTGTTCTTTTGGAGACTGCAGTATCAATCTGCAGTATCACTCTGTTAAATTCACAGTTTTAACTTTCCTATCTGTGTATCTGGGCTTGTGCTTCCCTGCTTGTTCCTATTTATTATTAATTTCCCATTTTTGGGATCTATCTAACAAACAATGGTCCAGCAAGGAGAAGTTTTTTTCTGTACAAACACATCCCGTCTCACGTCATAACAGTTGACCTCTGAGGTATCCCGCGGAGGGAGATGAATTGTAGTTCTGAAGCTGCCATCTTTGAAATGAGCATACACAGGAAGGGATCCAGACAACTATGGAAGCAGCAGAGACACGCCGCTACTCTGTAGTATCCATACAGTCTGTCATCCCCACTGGAAAACAGGCGGATGTAGTGGGCGATATGCAGGATACCACTTGGCAAAAAACACACCGCAAAGATGATGAAAACTAGAGTGCTGACCCTGATAAAAGGTTTCCAGTCACAACGAGATTGCCCTAGGTGGTATACTACTGCCACATGGGCATAGATGCAAATCAGGAAGGGCACTATGAAGCCCAGACAAACCATCATCAGCCTGTATGGCACCAGCACGGAATGGGATTTTTCTTCTAGGGGAAGTACATCATGGCAGGTGGTGACTTCCAGCTGGGTAACGTGGTAGCTCTGCCTGACCAGGAGCTCAGGCACAATGGCAGCGCCGAACAGGAACCAGACAACCAAGCACGTCCACACTGCCAGCGTAGTCTTAGCCAGCCTTCTGTACAAAAACGGTCTGACCACAGCCAGGTAGCGCTTCAGACTGATGCAAGCTATAGTTTGAGCTGAACTATAAACATTGCCATAAAACAAGGCTGTGATAAACCGGCAGGAGATTTCCCCAAATATCCAGTTATTCCCGTTGAAGTGGTAGTGAACACGCAGCGCCAGAGAGAGCAGCAGCAGCAGGTCGGACAAGGCCAGGTTCAGGTAAAGAACAACTGTGGACAAGGACTTTGTTTTGAGTCTGAGGAAGGTCAGAATGTAGACGTTGGCGGGGATACCCACCAGCATAGCCAGGATGTATGATGAAGGTATGACCCTGGTGCTGAGGACCCCTGTGGTATAGTCTGTCACTGGGTCCTCCGAGTCCACATACAGCCAAGGGTTTGTGCTGGGATAGAGCTGGTTTGTTTGATTGTGTTCGTAGGTCCTCCCCTTGAAGGTTTTTGGTATCGCACCAGTTGGCATTTTAGTTGTGGTCCTATTTCCTATAAATAGGTAGAAAAACAATGTTTTTGGCATTAAAGCAACTTTAGTTTTATAATAAAAGTACATTTGAAACAATGTTAAAACAGAAATTGTAGTTAATCATGCTATCTGTTGTCTGTCATTTAAAGATTTTCTAGTTTTATATCTATTTCTGTCATAAAATTATGTATCATTAAATGTTTTTATTGCAATGTTTTTCGTTTGTATTTTATAACTTTGAGTTGGGAGATGAACCCTTAACCAAAAAGCTTAATGTTTTAAGTTTAAGTATAAATCTTATTTTGGACCCTGGCTTTAAAAATAAATGCATTTATCCTTTTGGTAAACTTATAGTAATTTAATAAACTTACCATCCTGCTGAAAGGTCTGAACTGTCATCAAACAAATGAGTAGTCCTGGCACAAGGTCGGCCATATCACCCTCCAGTCTGTGTCCCAGAGTTTTAAAGGTTTTCTTGTCTTCACCCCTCTCGCTGTTGCTTCTGTTCAATAAATGTAGGAGTTCTCCATCTGCGAAATTTGCTGTTTTGCATTTCTGCAGCGCAACAGTAGAACTGATAACGGTCTGTACTCAAGCCTAGCTTCCTGCTAGTGTACTGTATGTGGGGCGCTTGTCTGTTTGTATGGTGCAGTGAGCATGTTTCCTGTCCAGGCTTGAAAACTGAATTCCCGTGTGCCTGCGTCAGTAACTCACCACTGACTCACTGGGGCGAGAGGACACTGCCCAATGGTTCATCTACAGCTGTGATTCATATCAAATCCCACTGATTACTGTTACAATAAGTATTGTATTGTGGTTCGCTTGTTTTGGTATTAAAAGTGATTTGGCTTTTGCAGTCATTTCAGGGTGATGGTAGTGTTGCTCAGCCTGGTTATGGAATTGAGTAGTCACATATGTTTTGGGATATTGTAAGATTCTGCATCTGTATGAAAATGTATGCTATTTTTCTAACACTATCATATTGTACAGGAATTAGATCATGGATGTGTTATAGTAATTGTACTGTGTTTCACATAACTGTTTGGCAGCAAGACTGACCCTGCCATGGGAAATCATTGGTCAGATGCATATATAAACAAGAAAGCTGCTTTTAGTCTGCTCAGTGTGTTTTAATGGTGACTTCCTTCCTGTTAGCCCTGTGGTCAGGGATACTCTAAAATTAGCCTGAGAAGGAATACAACAGTCAGGCTGAATAAACATATGTAGTTGTTGTGATGTTATATTGTCAGGGTCTGTTTTTGTTAGTACAAAGTGGTTGATTAAGTGGGGGCGAGGATATGTTTGTAGTATAACTATTGTCAACCATTGACATTTTTTCTTTTTCCTTAGATCTTACCTCTGGACACAGGGGAAATGGTACTTTCTATTATTTGCCATTGCTCTAAGCTTGTGTAGTGTTGGTAATCAGTGTTGCTATAAAGTGCTACTGCCGCAGAGCAAAATCTCCACAATACTAACTTGTTGATGTAACTGTAACTACAATAATTTCTAACCTTGGACATGATGAATATTTTGACTAAAATTGCTTCAAGAGACTTATAATTTGATATCACGTTAGTATTGTGCGACATGAACAATGCCTTATGTGTCTGAGGTGTACTCTACTAAGAGAAAAGAATAGAAGTCATATTGTGCTTTCACCTGATTGTAGAGCTCTGGAGACGAGTCTGCAGTACTGTGGCTGGACCAAATCCAAGAGGCCATACACACAGCCAACCAGGATGAAGAGGAGGCTCTCAAATGTATGTACCCGGAGTTTAAATTCACTCATCCATAACATAACTAATTAAACAATAGTTGATTCAGGTTTGGTTCATTTTTGTTAAACGATGAGCTGATTGAGTACTAGATTCTGATTGTCCAGAGGATTATTTTTTAGATTACCACGCATCTCTGATAGTAGCTTTTTTTCAACTGTCATTAGATTACAGCTCCTCCTACTTACTTGATTACTTTAGTGCAAGGTTGATAGTGTGCCAACACAATTTTTTCATTTAAAGAGCATAATGACCCAAACCATGAGTAAACAATACTTGCATTTTGATTGCATGTAGGCATGTGACAGTATTTATTTATTTTTTTCTGCAGATATTTTCTCTTAGACCTGCTCTGCCATGTGGCAGTTCAGCTTATTTGTCATTTATTATGGATGTTTGATATTAAAATATAAATATATAAAACATATCATTTACTCACTTACTAGTTTTTACTTTGCGGTTACTGTGCTGTTTTCATATTTGACTCAACAACTGCTCATTTGGTTCAATCTTGTTTACGTTGCTAGTGGCTGGAGCAGTCGCTGATATTAACGTGATAGTGGCCGAGGGGGACTCTCAAAATACACTACAGTCTTTGCAAGTTCCCAGAGCAGGACTGAGAGCGGTGCTCCCTGAATGTGCTGACGCATACCAGGCTGAACTGGCGCAGAGACAAACAAACAGTGCTTCTAAAGGTAACTTGACTTACTGCACAAATACAACAAGAAAGGAAGCTCAGTGTTTAAGAAATTGATACATACAGTGAGAAGTCACCTGAATTTTAGATTCGGGTTTCAATATGACATTGTCTGACTGTGTCTAAAGGAGCACTTTCTGCTTTCCTCCAGGCGCCACTGATAGTGTGTGGGTAAAACATTACATCAAGGACAGATATGACTACTACTATAACCTGGAGACTGGGCAGGGCACCTGGGAGGAGCCAGAAGGATTTGAACACAAGGGTGGCCAGCTGAGTAAAGATGAAATCCAGGTACCCCCTGCTGTTATGTAATACTTGTATCCCAATGGTGGGATGATTTCCTACTTTTGAAATGACTATTAATTTGACCAGATAATGTTTCCACTATAGAAGCTTTTTTCAACCTGAACCAATTTAAAACATGCCTTTTCCCCTTAGAGTGTTGTCAGCTGTTTGACTGCAGAATATAACAGGGAACAACTATGGATGGCCAATGAATCCATGGTGATCCAGCTGCAGGCGAGGATCAGAGGTTACCTGGTCAGGAAAAAGCACGCCCAGAGAATGGAGTATCTACGCCAGCAAGAACCGCATGTCATCAAATTGCAGGTAGTGAACTGTGAATAGTGATTTGATGTCAGAAATCAGATCAACTTCAGAGATCCGTATTGCATCTGTGGTCAGCAGTAATAAATTGATAGAGATGGCCATGCAAAAAGATTAAAATGTACTCTAGTTTACAAACAGTATACTGACTGTATATTTTTATGTTTGCATCATTCTTTAAAGAAAATCCAAAACCAGAAAAAGCACGTAAAATATTTATTTAGAGCAGTGACAACACCTCAAAGACAACACCTTGGAAAATGATTGACTACCCAAGTTTAATAATCCATGCTCCGGTATCACTCATGTAAAACACCACTTGTAGCATGCACATAAATGTTTGATCACATTTTTTTTGTTTTTTTGCAGGCCTCCTGGAGAGGTTACAAACAGAAGAAAATGTACAAAAACAGGATGAATTTGCTTCAGAAAAATGTTGCTTCTGTTGTCAAGGTAATACATTGTTTTCCTTTTTATGAAAATAATCTGGTAAAAAGTATAGTTATTGAATGACTAGACAACTCTAAAGCTATGCACCCCTTTCTTGTAAATGAGTGCTTTATGACCAGTCTCTGAAAATGATCCACCACAAACTACAATAACCATCTTAGCTGGCATTTTTAAACATTTATTAAATTAATTTGCATGTACTTAACATTAATAACACAGCTGCCGTATCAAAGACCTGACATAAAACACTGGTGTTGTAGATCCAGTCTGTGGTGAAAATGTGGAAAGCCAAACGTAAATACAATCAGAGGTTGCGGTTCTTCAAAGATCACGTGAGTAACACTTCAGTCAAACTTCATCACTGAGCAGCATCTTTTGGATTTGTGGGGTTTGTTCCACGTTGTGTAAGACTCACTGCTATCTGTGTGTTTTAGGAAAAAGAAATTGTGAAAATCCAGGCTTTTCTAAAGGCCAACAAAGCCAGAGATGATTACAGAACCCTAAGTGAGTCAAAAAGGCTTTTACACTCCTGCAGCAGAGTTTTATTGATATAATATCAATATTGTGATTGATGATTTTGATTATGTGCATATTTCAACATTAGTTATTTATTTATTATATAGTATTTTCCTGGTTTAAAAGATGCATTCTAGTTAGGTGTCACTATTTTTTGAGTTTATCGGTCTGTTTACTCTACTAGTTTAGTCTTCATACTCGCATTACTTATGATTTTCTTTTTCCAAATTTTCCTCTGTATGTATATGTGAATCGTCTGAAAGCTGCTATTACATTCCTAAATTAAAGTCACGGTATTTTGATACATATATATTGATATAAAGGTATTTGCCCAAAAATTCTAAGATTTTAGATTTTTGTCTGTATTGCCCAGGCTACAATACAAATTTAGAATAGAATCTTTATGGTCATTGTTTCACAACAACGAACCAAACAGACAAAATATAAAATAGCTAAATCTAAATAAAGTAAAGAAATAAATAAAGAATAACAAACAAAAATATATAAAATGGCAAAATTTGAATACTGAAATATAAAAATCTAAATAAATGTAATACTTAAATGTCATTACATGTGTGTGAATGTATGAAAGACCAGTGCTTTAGCTGACTTTCTTATATGCCAAATCTTAGCTGGGGCCAAGGATCCTCCTCTGTCAGTGGTGCGTAAGTTTGTTCACTTGTTGGAGCAGAGCGCCCTGGACCTTCAGGAAGAGCAGGAAGTGACACGGCTTAGGGAAGAAGTGGTCACCAATATTCGCTCCAATCAGCAGATGGAGAAAGACTTGAACCTGATGGATATAAAGATTGGACTGCTGGTGAAAAACAGAATCACTCTGCAGGTTGGCAACCCTTGCTTTTATGTGTACAAGGAAAGGAAAGGTATACCATGATTTTATGTTGGTTGATCATTTATAGCTTGGTAATGGCACACGTTTCAGGCAAAGGCTCTTACAGTAACACTCACCTGTTATTAAATTCCTCTAATAATGTCTCTGTCCAGTTTTGTTGCTTAACTCATTTGGTGTGTATTTCTTTCAAAAGGATGTTGTGTCCCATAATAAGAAAATGAAGAACAAGAAAAATAAAGAGGACTTGACCACAGGAGACAGACTGGGTATCAAGGGTCTAAGTAAAGGCAAAAGAAGGAAACTGGAAGCCTACCAACATCTCTTTTACTTGCTCCAGGTAATACAAAAAAATGTCTTACACTACTACTTGCATCTACTCAGCTTAAAAGGTTTAATACGATGAAAAGGTGCAGTTTCAGACACACTGTGTGCTACTCCTTTTCTTTCCCTCCACTTTAGACCAATCCACCTTACCTGGCAAAGCTGATCTTCCAGATGCCTCAAAACAAGTCCACTAAGTTTATGGACACTGTGGTGTTCACCTTGTACAACTACGCCTCTAACCAGAGAGAGGAATACCTGCTGCTCAAACTCTTCAAGACGGCTCTAGAGGAGGAAATCAAGTGAGCACCTACAGCTTTAATCAATAATGTGCCATACTCTTAAGTCACTGTTGGTTTTAATGTATTACAGTTACATACGTGACTATAGGATCCTTCGAATAGAGTGGAATTCCTAAAACCCATGTACTCAGCATTTTGTGTTGTGTTTGTTGTTCGGTGTACAGTACTGATCAACTGTACCATCTTCTCCATGTGTCTCAGTTCTAAGGTGGACCAGATCCAGGACATAGTGACGGGGAACCCAACAGTCATTAAGATGGTGGTGAGCTTCAACAGAGGTGCACGTGGCCACAACACACTCAGGCAGCTGCTAGCTCCAGTGGTCAAAGACATCATTGAGGACAAGAGTTTGGGCATCAACACCAACCCAGTGGATGTGTATAAAGCCTGGGTCAACCAGCTAGAGACGGCTACTGGAGAGGCCAGGTAGGAATACATACAGTGGGTGAAAATCTTGCGGACTGGGCTGGTTGTTGACATGGTCCAAGGTTTGCTATATAGGATCAGATGTATATGATGTGCCCAGTGGTCATTTGTGTTGACCTTTTGTTATGTTATTTTTTTTTTTGGGTTAATTTGTATTGTTTTATTACCAAAATAATTTTCTGTTTACCAGAGATACTGCCATTACATTTATTGTAGCAAATCAGTTTATGGTATGCTTTAAAAATTATTTTGCAGTAATCTAAAACATACAGAATTTTTACCTAGTGTGGAAAATGCACAAAAACCACCACCATGAACTGACCACAATGAGCCTTAAACATTCCCACTGTTTTTGTCCATCAGCAAGCTGCCTTATGAAGTGACTCCGGAGCAGGCCATGTCACATGAGGAAGTACGCAACCGCCTGGAGGCATCCAGTCTGGCTCTACGCTCTGCTACAGATAAGGTCTTGAACTCCATTGTGTCCTCACTGGATAATATCCCGTAAGTTTTAGGACCTGTTAAGTGTCAATGTCCACTTATCCTTTCTGTTTTCTGTGACGTGCTTGTCAATGCCTGAGCATATTGGTCAGCATTATTTAGTTGACTCTGTCATTTTCTGCTGTTTAAACCAGCGTATTTGTAAGAATAAAATGTGGTTTGACATTTTTCATTCAAAGTGTTCTAACAAAGTTATCCAAGACGTGATGGAATTCAGTTTCTTTCTGTTATACAGGGTTGGGTATAATGCAGTCTAATGGCGTTTTTCCATTACATGGTACCTACTCGACTCGCCTCGACTCTACTCGCCTATTTTGGTTTTCCATTACGAAAAAAAGTACCTGGTACCTGCTAACAGGTACTTTTTTAGTACCTCCTCAGTCGAGGTTCCAAGCGAGCTGAGGCGAGCCGAAAAGGTGACGTGAAAGCGACAGACGGGGGTGTCCTGAACAAACCCGCTATTTTTAAACAGTTTAGCCAGCTGTTTTTTTTTGCTGCCTCCAGCTTCATTTGAAACAAAATGTGTCTTCTGGCAACAACACACACCTTCAACGTTCTGTGTGTGTGTCGCGTTAGGTCACAGTAGTTTACTGCGGTGCCACTTGTTTACAGTTATGCGGAGGCTCCGGCAGTGCTTTCGCCGTAGCCTAACTACACACACACATGGCCGGCTCCACGCACACACCAGCGCACAAACATCAGGCCACTTTTACATAGGCTACACAGGCTACGGCGAAAGCTCTGCGTGGAGCCTCCACAGAACTGTATAACAAACTCAAGTGGCCTGATGTTTATACTTGTGCGCTGGTGTGTGCATCGATACGTCATAACGACCAGCCACGCTGAGGCGGTACTAAAATCTGCAATGGAAAACGGACGCACAGTGTGTCGAGGCGAGTAGAGTCGAGGCGAGTCGAGCAGGTACCATGTAATGGAAAAATGCCGTAATACAAGGCAATACAATAAATAATACCTTTGTAAAAAATGTTAAACTTCGATATGTTTTGAGAGTCAATGTGCTTTCAAAGTGCAGTTGGATTATTTAAATGTGGTGTGGCTAATAATGTGGTGAAAGTAATTGGAGGATACAAAAACGTTTTCTCTCTGTGCAATGATTTCTTTTATTTATTATCTAGCAATTTTATTCTATTTTCTCATCCTTCTGTTGAGTATTTGTCTCTCTCCTCTTTAGTTGTTTTTACATTATTGAACAATATAATGAGAGCAATGTGACTAAAATAGGGCTGGACAGCATATGATCATATGCTTTGGCATCTCAGTCTGGTTGTCAAGGTTTCAGCTACCTGTTGAGACATGGTTATTACTAGATTATTATTGCTTTGGAGCAAGCAGCCGTCTGATCAGTTGCTCAAACAGAAAAAAAGAACTCTGCTCTGTGTTTAACCACACCCAGGTAACCCAGTTCTGTGATTGCGACGTAAATATTCATCTTTTGATTATTTCTTTAATTAAAAAAAAAAGAAAAATTCCAAAATTGCTGAAGACTGTGTATACCACTAGATGGTGCTAATATTATGTAAGTATACATATAAAGAGACACAATACTCAAAAGTAATAATGCAAGTTGCAATGTTTCAAATACATCCTCTAGTTTTTCTGTCATGAGCTTGCTATCAGTTGTCCTATATTACATACATGCATGTTGTTTATGTTTGATGTCCCATCGATGCTTTTTGTTTTGCATGTAGTTATGGCATGAGATACATAGCAAAAGTTCTGAAGAACAGCCTCCATGAAAAGTTTCCAGATGCCTCAGAGGATGAGCTGATGAAGGTAGAAGCCCTCGGATGTATTCATATATATTTGTTTTTTTCATTCACAGTACGGTGTGTTAAGATTCTGTTCACACAGTTCTCTCTGCATGCTTTATTGTGAGCATGCTGAGATCAGCGCAATTTTATTTTTCAAAAGGTTTTAATGATGCGTTCTCTTCTATTTATGACAGATTGTAGGAAACCTGCTGTACTATCGCTACATGAACCCAGCCATCGTGGCCCCCGATGGCTTCGACATCATCGACATGTCAGCAGGAGGGCAGCTTCACGTAGACCAGCGTCGTAACCTGGGGTCTGTTGCAAAGATGCTACAGCATGCTGCTGCCAATAAGCTGTTTGAGGGCGAGAATGCACATATGACGCCAATGAACAACTACATTTCTCAGACATATGAGAAGTTTAGGTAAGAAAAGATAAATTTAATATTGACAGAAAACAAATATGCTGTGTAGGTGGTACACCTAGGTTTTTTTTTTTTTATCTCAGGGCAATATTGAGCATAGGCAAGTCTCGCATGACACCTTAATTACATACAGTTTTGGTTTAAAAAAAACTAAAAAAAACATGATCTAGCAAAAAACCCACAGGAGGTCAGAATGTGCGCATGCAAAAATATATTTTCCTTCCAATTACAAAGTCAAGAGTATGAAAAAATAAAGTAAATCCTGTTGATAAACATGTTTAACTTGTCAGGAAGGTCAGGAACCAGTTAAGCCAACATGATGGAAGTAGAGGTAATCCTGACAAAGGAAGAAGCTATTATCTGCTGTATCCCCAATTGGGAGACATGTTCACTAAAATCTACTAAACTTCAGACAGGCCTGTACAATCTCACAAATAAGAAGGGCTGGGCCATGATGTGGGCAGTTATCTGCCAAAGTGGTTGACTTATTATTACTGGAAATCCACATAAACAGTACTCCATTTCCTGGAAATGAGTCAGCATGAGCAATTTACTGAAGTTGAAAAAGTCATAGGCACATTGAAGAAAATTCAGTATTGTGACTGAACAGCGTCACTTTATTTTTTCTAATGCTGGCCTTTATCTATGTCAAGATTTAAGACTAATAACCACTTAATACTGATATTCTTCCTCTTCCAGGGAATTTTTCCAGTCAGCATGTGATGTCCCTGAACCTGAGGAGAAGTTTAATATTGATGAATACTCAGACATGGTGACTCTAAGCAAGCCTATCATCTACATCTCAATAGATGAGATCATCAATACCCACTCGGTAAACCCAACCAAAATGACTCTAACATTCTTTAGACCAGATATGAACTTGCCTCAGGGTGTCATTTGAGGACATGCAGTGTCTTGCGCGATCACGTAAGCCATGAATCATGTGGCACACTGACAGTTTTGTTGTCATTACTTAGAATTCCTCATGCGGGCGACAGAAACTACGCACAATAGATTTAATGTCAAACCAGACTGTTTGATTCTACAACTGGTTCTGTGTCATCTTTATCTCAACTTTCATTTTCCCTTGCAATGTTGCAGTCAAATTCACAATATTCTGATTATTCTTCTTGTACTCGTGCCATGAGTACTAGTATTACATATGTGGGTATAACTACTACTAGAAGAATGAGCATTACTACTGCTAATACTAACAGTACTACTAGAAATTCACCCCGTTCTCTCAGCATACCACATTTAAGAAAATTCTGAAGGGATCAAATAGTTGATTGTTTGAAATCAAATATTCTATATGCTCCTAAAGTCTTTATACGGTTCTTATTCCTAAACCAGCAGGTCATGTAAATCTGAAAAGTCCAAATACATCCAGACTTGACATGTTATTACACTCACGAGCCATTCCTACATAAAGCTACTAAAAGCAATAGCCTGTATCATATTTATTCAACGGATCTGTTGCTGTATGCACCACGTTGGCTGCTGGTGTATAAAACCACTCTGGTCCACATAGGGAGGAGGTCGGGGTGGATGGATGGGTCATAAAAACACCGGGACAGACTTTCACCCAGGAAATGTGTGTTTGTGTCCCAGGAGTACTACTTCAGGGGGCCGGTGTTTTAATCCAAACCACAATCTTTTTCCTATTCTTAACTAGTCGTTTTTATGACTAAACTAAACTGTCGTCGCCGCACGACGGCCCCCTTTTGTTGGCTAAACTTAACTGCAGCAGCCTCCGAAGCAACAACCACCGTTACTCGGCTCACGGTAAACCTTTTCTCGGCTACATTTAACTGTAAAGACCGCTAAACTTAACTGTCATGTGACCAGTCATCACACAGCCGCCAGTTGCCTATTCTGTAGGATATCCTAACTTTTCATATATCATACAAACCAGTTCATTAGAATGCATTGCATTATAATACCTAGTTTATCTACAGTATGTTGCCCCCTGTTATTAGGATGTACAGTATAGTCATCTCTTGTCCCTTTCTCTTCCTTTATTGCTTGTTTGTCACACAGCTACTTTCTTTACATCATCATCCCCCCATTTCCTCTCTTTATATTTCCAGACCGCTTCCTTGGAAAGGGTAGTGGTGAGGACATCAGTAAGCTAAAGGCATCTGTGTCCTTTTGTCATCAGTTTCACTACACACTTATTTACGCAAGGACTAACAATGGAGATGACGTGCATGTTGGTTTGAGCAGATGCTCTCTCAACCTTCATTTAGCACACTAAGATCATTTTATGATCTCCTGCTGTTACCTTGATGAATGAAGAACAAAAGCATGATTTAAATGGGCACATGATTCATTTTACCTATATATTTCTGTATTGTATTATCTGCAGGCCTTTACTTTGTGTTTGTGTGCCATGAGCATAGTCAACAGTTAATTTGTACAGGACTAATCACATCTGTAATTGTTCAGCTGCTTTTGGAACATCTGGAGGCCATCTCTCCTGACCACAATGACTTGCTGCATGAGCTGCTGCAGGACCTGGGAGACGTCCCTGATGTAGAGACATTGCTCGGTACTGTCAAACAAACATTATATATAATCACAAGTTGTCTATAGTGTATTTACTGTATCATGTTACACGCTGTGCTGTTCTATTTCAGGTGAAGGAGCAGTAGACCCACATGACCCAAACAGAGAGAGTGCTCTGAGCCAGCTGGCCAAGACAGAGATCTCCCTCACCCTAACCAGCAAGTTTGAGCTACTGGAAGGAGATGACAAAGACTTGAAGACTCTAATGACAAAGTAAGTTTACTGTGAGAGGATGCTGAGACAAATCACTTATGTAAACTCTGTTGTCTAGCTTGTCAAATAGTGCTAATTGATGTTGCATTCATTGGAATGCTTACAGTATGAGCATTTATACATTTATTTATAAATGAAATATTTATATTATAAATACCCGTTATTTCAGGTGCCATAATCTAGTCTTTAAAGTATGTTTAAAACCATTGCCCTAAATCACATTTACTCAGAAGTACCTACGGTAATATAGAGTTTTGGGATTGCTATGAATGCCATGTGATGCACTGTACTTAACCCTTCTTGACACAGTGTGTTTCTTTGTAGCTATCACTCAGTAGCGTGTCTCTGTTGCCTTTCCTGTTCTTCTATCATTTCCTGTCCAAAAAGGAAAGGGGTTTGCTGGTCAGGGTTATCTTGCCTACAAACATGTATCCGCCTGGATCTGTTTCTTACAAGAGACTGTTTTTTGGAGAGTTTGTCTCTTATTTATTTTTTTGGCATATACAATTTTTAAGTTTAAGTTGATATGTATGCATTTGTCTTCTAAATTTTGTTGTAATTGCATAATGTGCTCTGGCCTAGTTAGCAAGATTTTGGCAACCAGCTGTAGGAATACAGCTCGGAACATTGAAAGAGAAAAGAAAAAAAAACTTGTTAGGATTTTCCAAATATTTAATGTAATTCATGGGAATGGTGACAAACTGTTTCCCAAAAATATGCCTGGTCTATATTGATACATTCGTCTTACATACGTATGATGGGGCTATTGGAACCAACCAAGCCTGCACCAAAAACTAATAAGATATTCCTCTGCTCATTGTCTTACTTTCCACTAAATTATATTGCAATCTGTTCAGTAGCTTTTTGAGGCAACTGGATGAACAGACAAACATAACCATATGGTAGGACTTAAAGCAGTTGAAAACTGATGCTGTACAGTACTTTGTGGTAACAGACTTGTTACATGTCTGGATAGTAACAACACTTTTCCCAAAGTTTTCTGAAATTAAGCCTTGAAATGAGTTTCTTTCTGCCATCAGATGACAATAGCTTCATATATTTTTTTGGTTTAGGCGGCATTACAAATGAAATATAACAAAGAGGTTCCGTCTCTCAATGATTATCTTATTCTGTGTGCGTATCAGGACAAAAAAGCTAATAGTGGACGTGATTCGGATTCAACATGGAGACACTTTGCCTGAAATTCTTGAGACCCCTGCTACTGTCCCACAGGTGATGTTTTCTTCTATCTTGCTTTTCCTTACACATGTACCCAACAGCCATTTCATGTCAAATGATTACATATGCACTGAAGTTTTTTGTTTTTATGTAGAGTTTTAACATTTTTTTGCACGTCTTCATATCACTTTGCTCCTGAAGGAGTCGGAGCATACTAAGGTTGTAGAGCGCCGGGCAGTCCAGGATGCTCAGACACCAGAAGGTCTGAAGAGCAGCCCGGCAGTACTGGAGGACAGCCAGCTGCCTCTGGAGCAGAAGAAGAGGAAGATCCTGAGGAACCTCCGTAACCTGGAGCAGGCTGGCCTTGTCACTGCCAGCAACAAATACCAGGACCTCATCAATGACATATCAAAGGTACATAAGCAGCTCTTTGTCCACACAGGCAGGTGCATGCCTCCAATGCTACATGTATTGTTGGGTCTGTTCAGCTTCTGAATTTGTAAAGTGCAGCTAAAACTTGTAATAAACAGGACATTCGCTACCAAAGACGCTACAGACAGAGGAGAAAGGCCGAGCTTGTGAAGCTCCAGCAGACACTGACAGCACTCAACTCAAAAACAGCCTTCTACCAGGACCAGATGAACTATTATGATACCTACATCAAGACCTGCCTGGATAACCTCAACCGGAAGTAAGTTGTACCTTTCCGTCTTCAACCTTGAGTGGATGAAGAGTTTTTCAAAATATTTTTTCTCACTGTGTAAATAATAATCTTGCTTCATATTATTTGTATTGTGTAGATGGATTTGATGGATGGGGCAAAGATTGTGATCTTTACTGATGTATTACTGTGTTTTGTGTGTCCAGGAATGCACGCAAATCTATAAAACTGGACAGCAAAGGCGAAAGTAAGGGCAGTAAGAAGTGGAAGCCACAGTCTCTGAAGTACACTGCAGCAAGGCTGCATGAGAAAGGAGTCATCCTGGAGATAGAAGGACTTCAGACAAACCAGTGAGTTGAGCTGCAATTTGATGTTACTCCTTTCCGCTGGTCAGATTTTGGATTTTTACTAAGATTTACACCACCTACAGTGACGTTTCTATTGTTAGGCTGTGATGTTGAGACATTTTGATTGCAGTGTCGATGCCCCCACCCAACCAACCCACCTGCCCACCAACATCATTGTTTTAAATGAGTGTGTATCACCTTTCAACATTGCTAAAAAAAAAAATCAAACAAACAAAACTTCTCGTAAGGCAGAACCATTTTCAGAACCATCTTTTACCAATTTTCTTTGTGGGTTTATACACAAGAATCTGTAGTTTCCATTAGTTCAGTTGCATCCGACTTCAGAATATGATTATATTTTCCCAAGAAGAGGAAAGATGTCTGTTCACAGTAATGAGAATTGGTTATGAACTGGTTTCTGATACACAAAACGTAGGATGTGCCTTGTCAGCTTTCTTTTTGTGGAAAGAAAAATATTATTGGAGGCATTGTTTAGTGAGATGACATCTGTCTTTGTCCCTCATAAATTATTATTATAAATTATTTATTCTTATTGGGAATAACCCCTTGAGATGAACCCATCTCGTTTTCAAGGAGGTCCTCGACAACTTATAAGTACAATACAAACATATTTAGAACATATTTGTTATTCCTATTGTATTTCTTTTTCTTAAAACCAGTATATAAATTTGATGATCAAAAATAATGTATAAAGAAAGGGACTAAAATGTTATGACTTATTTACTACAAACAGACACATCAAATCCATCTAAGCAAATTTAAGCAGATTTCAGTCCTATTGACAGTTCCTCCAATTACTGTGGAAATGCTGACAACCACCAATCTTCTTGTTTTTGTATTTCTGCAATAATGGGACAAAAGAAACTAAAAATGATGATCATGGTTTTTATCATTAATCTTGTTGTCTCTCTCTTCTTTCAGGTTCAAAAATGTCATGTTTGACATTTCACCCTCTGAGGAAGTTGGGGATTTTGAGGTGAAGGCCAAGTTTATGGGAGTTGAGATGGAAAAAGTCCAGCTTCATTTCCAGGTAAACATTTCCCAAGTGTGTCACAGTATCCTGAAACACTAAACCTTGATGGCAGATGGTTAAATGTCCTTTTCCTGTCATCGGACTACTAGCAGGAAATAACACAGAATCAAAACAAACATAAAGACTACAGTAGTGAACACATTTGTTGTAGTGGAGTCTCCGTATGTATGTACTTACAGTATGTATCAATATTGAACACATATTAGATATACAGTACATAGTGTATGAATAAAGGTGTGTACAGAATTGACCAGGCTGTAAAGTCGGGGCCAAAAATTGCTGTGTGTGTGTGTGTGTGTGTGTGTGTGTGCATGTATGTGTGCATGTATGTGTGCGTGTGCATGTGTGTTTCTCATTGCATGCATTTGTGTTCTGTGTCCAGGACCTCCTTCAGCTGCAGTACGAAGGCGTGGCCGTCATGAAGATGTTTGACAAAGCCAAAGTCAACGTCAATTTACTCATCTTCCTCCTAAACAAAAAATTCTATGGAAAATGAGAAAGTAAAGAACAGGGGGAAAAAGCAACAGGGAATGAAGGGGAAACAGATTGTGCCTTCTGACAGTACTGAGTTTGTTGAACCAAATTAATTTAGACAAAAAACATCAGCAAGACAGTGTTTTGTGTCATCTGATTTATAATTTGATGGATCACACCAAAATGAAATGATATTGTCCAACTTAATGTATCCGTTCTGTATTTTTCCACGTGGTGATTGTAAATGTAATGTATTTTTAAGAATTAAATCGTAATGATATTCATGTTTTGTATGTAAAAGCTCAGAAACACACTGTTATTGTTACCTTGTCTGTTGAAACAACTGTCTTAGTATAGAAATGGAGCTGTGGAGCAACTTTCTGCTGCCCTGCATAGCTACATGAAATACTGTATTTACCAGTGCCTTTTTAATTAAAGCGTGTAAAGAAAGATGTTTTAATTAATAAAACATCATAAAACATTTTAAAAGCTACAACTGATATATTTTTAATATTGTCAGTTTATAAGTGATTTCTAATGTTTAAAACAATGCATAATAAATTACACGTCTACAATTATTGTAGAGCCTTATCAGTATTATTAAACATTTTTTTTTATCAACTACTACTTTCTCAGCTGTAACATCTGCCAGTCTTCCACTTCTTTTAGGACAAATATTTTTGTCTGAAGATTAAGGTCACTGGTACACATGTCTCTGTAATGGGGAGGAGATGTGCAGTGAGGGGGAGGCGGAGTATATCCACTCTGCACTGTAATAACGTGTTTGATGCTGTTGGCAGAAAACACTTCAGTAACGGGCAAACTGATAATTTCCACCCACTTGTAGGTGTAAAATATTTGGAGGATATACAGTGAAGCCATGGTTCACCTGTCAATAGGGCTGCTGGTATTGTTTTCTCTACAGAGCTCAGCACTCAACTCTGAAAATGGTAAGTTGCTTTCTGAACCATTAACTCTATAAAACGTCAATAGTTCATAACTGATTATTGTGTAATTTGATAGGACTACAGTTTGTACAGGCTTGTACTCTCAGCTGGGTTTTACAAATGGACTATGGAAGTGTTTTGTTCGCAGGAATGATACTGTGATCACCTTTCCAACATGCCTGAACAAATAAGTGACTGAAGCTGCAATCATTTATTTAAACTGTGATTTGTTTTAGAACTTTAAATGATTTCCAAATACAGTAAGTTATGGCCATGGACCTTAGTGGAAAATAACTCAATACATTTACTCGAGTATTATAGTCATACAAAGTACAATTTGGAGGTAGGCTTAATTTGAGTATTTCAATTTTATCCTATTTAATACATCTACAGTACTCCACTACACAGAACATTTATTAGATATGTTATTTTGCAGGTTAAGATTTTACCTACAACACATGATTAACTTCATGATTCATATTGAGACTAACCAACAGGGCTGGCCCTAGCCTTTTGGAGGCCCCCCTCACTGTAACGTGTTGCCACTTGGCACTGAACCAACTTGTGTATTGTAATTATTAGTTCAAGTAGACATCATATACAAACAAGCAAGTGAGACATAAGTGCTTTTTTCGTAGGGGACAGTAAATTACTCACTAAGCCTACCTAAGTTTTCATTTCAGCCCGTCTCTGAGCTTATTGCTTTGTCACTATTTGTTGGCAAAAATGGCATGAAATGTCAACTTTTGTTTTGGAATTTGAATTTTGTTATTGTCTCTTGTTAATTAAAAACGCAAATATTTTTAGACCAGGCCCTAAGCAACTGCTGATATCGCTCAATGGCTAGGGCCGGCTCTGCTAACCAACTATATAAAGTAGTTAAAATCAGCTCCCCGCTGACACAACATTCTTACAATAATACTTAGAGACTTTGTAAGTAGCCATTCCACATAAAGACTAATACTTTATAAGTAATATTTTGAAGGCAGGACTTTTACTTGGAGTATTTTTATAATGTGGTATTGCTACTTTTACTATACAGCATCTAAATACTTCTTCCAATACCACTGGTTGTGGAAGATTATGAACAGGTCACCAGTTAAAAAAACAAATCTCGCTCTAAGCCTCCTGGGCATCTCTCTGCTGCCTGGGAAGCTTACTGAGATAAGTGTTGCTTAAAATAAGATGATTGATACTAAAATACCTCTATGACTGTACCAACCTATCACGTTAAAGATGTGTAGTGCTGCATCATGTATTTGTAAAAGGTTATAGGAAATGACATACAGAGACAGGATACCCAAATTACAAAAACTGTTTCTCTTCTAGAAATAAAAAGAAATAAACTGTATACACTAAAGTATGCGCTGATTATCCAGAGTAACTGAGACCATTCACATATACATGTGAACAAAACAAATGTGCATGGCTAGATTCAACCAGATGTAGGTGTTAGTGAAAATTTGGCAACCTTACCACTTAAAATGTGTGGGTAACAGTGTGCTGTATATGCACTAATGGAGCAAATGTACAAAAAAATGTGTCACCTGAAAGAAACTTTGAACACTACCGACGTATTCTGCTCTGTTTCCCTGTGTCTCTTTTTAAGGCTCAGTGCCCTTCCTGCGGACTTTCTCTGCTCACTTTGTAACAGTCACTGATGAGCCTTTCGAATACGTGGACCTGTCTGTGTTGGACAGTTTGAGAGATGACGATGGGTCTGGCTCAGGTTCGGATGCGGTGAAAACGCACGGCCCACACCGCCATCCCCAGAAGCATTATTTTGTCTCAGAGGAAGCTAAAGGTTTTCTCCAGGGTCACCTGGCAACAACCTTTGTCCCGACTGTTTACACCCTCATCTTCATCATCAGTGTGCCCCTCAACCTTGTTGCCATGGTAATGTTTGTGCATCCGGTCCGTCCCAGAAAACCAGCGGTGATCTACATGCTGAACCTGGCCTGCGCTGACCTGCTGTTTGGCCTCCTCCTTCCCTTCAAGATCGCCTACCATTACAATGGCAACAACTGGATCTATGGCTCCTTCATGTGCAGAGTTGTCACAGCAGCTTTCTACTGCAACATGTATTGCTCTGTCCTGCTCATGACGTGTATCAGCATTGACCGTTTCCTGGCTGTGGTTTACCCCATGAACTCGCTGACGTGGCGTAGCCCTCAGACAGCTTCAGCTGTGTGTGCTGCCATGTGGCTGTTGGCCCTCGGAGGAGTATCCCCTCTCCTCATCTCAGGCCAAACCATCTATCTGCCAGACCTGGGCATCACCACCTGCCATGATGTGCAGGATGTGGAAAAACTACAAGCTTACTATCTTTACTTCTTCCCCATCTACTCCTCCATCTTCTTCTTCATCCCTCTTGTCTTCACTGCCGTCTGTTATGTACGTATTATTCAGGCTCTGGCAGCAGCCAACGTGGAGAACCGCTCCAGGAAGACTCGAGCTGTGGTGATGGCTGTGATCGTGCTGGTGGTGTTTGTGGTCTGCTTCACCCCCACCAACATCATCCTGATGGTTCACTATGTTCAGCTGTCTCACAAGTCCAGTGACAGTTCCTACCAGGCGTACCTGCTCTCCATGTGTGTAGGCAGCCTCAGCTCCTGTCTGGATCCAGTCCTCTATTACTTTGCCTCCTCTCAGTGCCAGAAGCAGGTGGTGGCACTGCTCAGCTGTAGGCGCCTGGCACAAGCAGACAGCAGCTCAGCAACACAGAGTACAAGAACCAGTGGGCGGAGAGACAGTGGCAGGTCATGCAAGATGGAGAGCATTCAAACTGGCCTGGGGAGCCATTACAGCAGGCTGGTGGCTTAACTACATGGACATGAGACACATTTCCAACTTGCACACCGTATCATTTAAATCCTTACTAAGGAAAATGCTCTGGTTGGATCAAAAGAGTGTGTCCAGGTAGTGCTGGACTTATCCACCATTATGGCAGTGTGTGACATGTTTGATTCATTTAGTTGGACAGCATAGCACATTTTCTGCCATTCTTTTCAGATTTTTGTTTCTGTTCTTCAAGGAATCGTAGGAGTTAAACAGTTAGCGTATAACAATGATATAGTTTTAATTTGAAAAAATATTACATGTGATGTAGTAACTGCATTATTGTAAGACAAAAACCTTCGGTTTTGACATCTTTTTCATAATGCAATTCAGTATATCACCATCTGTTATGTTTTTTTTTTTTTAAAGTAAATATGTAAAATCACGAATCACTTATGCACTGTCATTTATAGCGTACAGTAATTAATTAAATCAAAACAAAACTACTACATTACACATTTTGCTTAATACAAATGTTGCTGTATCTCATCTTTTTTATTGCTGCTCACTCTGTGCTCTCTTTGTCGTCGGGGCAGAGCTCTGAAACACAGGAAGACATAACAAGAGACAAACTGTAAAAGAAGAGAGCAAATATTCCCTGATCATCATGGAGAATGTTGGCAGCATTTCCATTTCCTGACCATGTGCATTGTACTTCTAAGTTTGCTGTATAAAAACAATGTAATCAGAAGGTCATACATTATGCATTTCACAACACAACATCTCCGCCTTGTGGCAACTTGTGTAAGTTGCTGTGTCCAGTAAAGAACTAGACCGACAGGTTCAGCTTGGTTTTTAGCTGCAGTCATTACAAGTTACTGAAGTCTTACTGACCGGTTTTGCCATCGTAGCTATGGAAGTTATCTGGGAAGTTCAGACACCCAACTTGTTTCTTGAAAATTTCAACATCTTTAGGATCCATTTTTCCAGTTCTTGCTGAAAGAGAAGGGAGGATTTTAAAAGGAGTGACCACATTCTAACCAACTGTGTTAAAACCAATGAGGAACTTACTGAACTGCAGGATGTATCGACCGGTGACGTCCCCGTTTCGAAAGGTGTCTGTCCACAGCAGGCAGTCAGAGCAAGTCTTTAGAATATGTCCTTTGTGGTCTGACAGATTTTCTTTAAAAGCGGACAGCAGAGAGGCTGATTATTATGCAATATTATTTATATGGAGGTCTGTTGTCGTTGATATACTATGCTCTTATTCATCCTGGTAATATGCTAAATACATAAGCTGATTCATCTCATCACATGTATTTGGCTGTACTTACTGCGGAATGTGGTGGCAATTCCTGTGACTGTTGCATTTACCTCCCCCAAGATACACCGATTACTGAGAAACAAGAATAGACTGTGACAGAATTCGGTTTTCACATGCTTCAAATTTACCATGCTGTCTGAAAAGGTAAACCTTCTTTCTTATATTGTGTTACAGACTCTATTTAGGGAAGATTCTGCCCAACATACAGTATTTCATGAACTAAATCACCAAACTTACAAGCAGTGATCTCCCCAACGTAATGTCACAACTTGACTGTCAGAAGTGGGAGACAAGTCAATCCAGGAGCTTTTCAGAGACTCCAGTGCTTTGTGGTACGGCTTGGGGTCACCAGCTCCCATTACATACACCCATTTTCCAAAAACCTTCACATAAAAAGTCACAATTTATGTAGCTATATTAAAAATATCTAAGTGTGCTTTTTGATAATATGCTTTTTCAAATTCATCTTTGGGATAAATAAGGCTGAGAAAACCTACCAGTTTGGGGTCCTCCGGTATAAAAGGTTCGACCAGGTCCTTACAGTCAGGTGCAGATGCAGCACTGAGGGAAGTGAGAGCCAACAGAAATACAACAACAGGCAGAGCCATGGTCAGACAGACGGATGAAGGCACGATCTGCAGCACTGCAGAGCATGTCGCTGAAGCTGTAACAGAAAACTTCTAAAGCTGATTTATTTGCCCTCTGGGATTTCATTAAAAAAAAAAAAAAGATCTGCTGTGCAAGTGCTAATAATGGGGAGGAGGGGGTTTCTCCAAACTCAGATGCACCAGTGAAGGGTTTTTGATGACCATGCAGATTTCTTTTGCTCAGCATTGAATGGCCTGCCCAACAACTCTGTTGCCCGTGGAGCTGCCCTTGAATGAACTCAAGCAAAGTGCCAAGACTTGTCTCTGACTGTGGAGACATTTAAAAAAAAAAGGACCTGAAGCGGCTTTTCTTCAATAGAATGAATGTTGTTTCCCTGCGGGTCTGAGTGGACTCCTTGTGGTGACAGTTTAAACGTTTGACGTCTTTCACCCCCCCACTAACAGAGGCGTTACAAAGCAACAGTCTTGGTTGAAGTTTCTGGGAACAGCGGTGCATTTGAGAAGAGATGTAGTACATTTGATGAAGCGTTTAATCCTGACATATAGGTCAGACGAGTGTCTGGCATCTTCTGTTGAACTTGGAAAAGGTTAAAGAAATGCTGGAGCTCAGAAGCCAAAGACCTTTTCTGAATAAGGGTAGAAATAACAACACTCAGAGGGAGACTGAAAATTGTTTTATTTACTTCACACAACCATTTGAAAAAAGTTATATGCTCAACTATTTACAGATTGTTAAATTGATTTGAAGAAGGCTTTTCAGTGGATTTGTCAACCATTACTGTACCTGCCAGAACATGCCATGAGCCTTTCAGATGTCACAGTTCCTAAACTAAATCATGAAAGGTCAAACAGTTTAGCAGGCATAGACACACAGTAATAAGACTACACATTGCAAGCCACAGTTCTGACGTGACATCACACCAGCAGGCCTTTAACTTATTGCTGCTGCTAAAAACCAACTGAACCACGGCTAATGAAAAGGTATTCCACAGCACATGCAGATCACATTACAACACCATTTAGTAAATGTTAAGATGGATGCGTTTGTGTGTGTGTGTGTGTGTGTGTGTGTGTGTGTGTGTGTGTGTGTGTGTGTGTGTGTGTGCGTGCGTGCGTGCGTGCGTGCGCGCGCTGTTCAAAGGGCTATGACATACATCTGTGCTTTATTTTGCAGTAGGCTGAACATCAATTTCATCATTCTCTGTGTTCTCAGCAGCAGGTGCAGCTGGCTCCCTTTCATCTGGACACAGATCTGAAATAACAAGGGAAAAATGGCTGAATAGTAAAGAAAGTAGTTGAAGAAAATGTACTTTGATGATTTAATTGGGTATAATCTACAAAGCTTAAATGACTGCTGACCTGTTCCTCCAAAGTGGTACTCTGGGAGGAATTTAAGACACTCAGCCTGCTTCTTGAAGGTCTCTAACTCAGATGACTCCAGAGCGCCGGTCCGTGCTTTAAAAGAATAACACGGGGAGGGTGAGGTGGTGAGAATAAAGAGAAGCCAGGGGCAGAGAGGAGTAAATAAAGACAAATTGTCAAAAAATGGACAAAAACTGTGTTTTATTCAAATCAGCAATGGAGGGAAAAAAATAGCCTTACTAAAGAGGAAAAGGTATCGTCCCTTTGACTTGCCGTCAGGGAGGAGGGTGGTGTCTTCGGACAGGAGGCAGTCGGAGCAAGTCTCATAGTACTTCCCATCATGATATGAAGTGTGACCGTTGATATTAACTGTGACACATCAGGAAAACAAGATATTAAATATGAGTTTTTATTTTTATTTCCATCTATTTGAAATTTAATAATACATATAAAATATTCAGATAGTGTATTTGGAGCCTTGTGTGACTGGTTTCTTATGAAATACACCTATACTTGGCCAATGTGCTTTCTCTGCATGCATCACCCACATAATATTACACAGCATTAAAGAGAGGTGGTAAGTCAGGGTGTGAATAAAAAATATCTGTAGAGAAACATACAAGTGGTGTGACTGGTCATCCCTGAGACGGTGGCATTGGCTAGACCCTGAAGGCATTTATCTTTACTTCTGTAATGAGAAAAAAAACTTTCAATATACACTCTTAACTGTAATCGTTTGTATGTGAGAGAAAATGGAACATAACATGTCTGCACTGCAGTGTCCTTACATGCGGTCAGACCAGTACATGGTGATGACTCCGCTGTCTGAGGAAGCCGACAGATCCACCCAGGAGCTGTTCACCGTCAATAGGTCGTTCTTTAGGCCAGGCTGGTCCCATGACCCCACATGAAGCACCCACTTCCCATAGATCTGCCACAAACATTCACACAACTCACTCACATGACTGGGCTGCTTATCTGTGTTAGAGTGTGATTTTACTTTATTTTTCAATAGAATAAGAATTGTGATAGAGGTAAGGAAAACACATAAAAAGATAGAGATATCATTTGTTTGTCTTGCCATCATTGTTTTTCTACTCTGTACTCAAAAAGGGCTTCATATTGTTGAGATTGAAAGTTAGAAAAAAATATTTTAGCCAGCATAGATGAGAAGATAAGAAGTCCTTAAAATTCTCAGAAAAATGAAAATGTTAACATCTACATTCCCATGACAAGTGAATCTGCTGAGCAGCAGGAACAGAACCAGAACAGCTTTATGGATCTTGTGGGGAGATTGTTTTATTTATTACTTAATATTGATTAATTTCCTATGAAAAAAGACTGGTTTGTTCTCTGCAAAGAATTGCAATTGACTTAAAAATGGAAATTTCTGCTAAAGATCTAACGTTCTTTGCTAAAGTTAAGAGGGTACATGATGTATATTGATACACAAGATGCATTAATATGGGAAATTGGATTAGTTGAGCTTTACTAATGTAAAATGGCCAAGATAATATATAAAACAGACTGTAATAGCTATACAGATTCAGATTCAAGTACTGTACATTTTTCTTAACATACAATTAATGTGAAACTGGTTTTTTTTAAGACTCCGTAGACATAACATTTGTTTAATTTTTTTAAACAGTTTTGGTTACTTTTAATCTCACTGTAGCATGTTTGAATGTAGGTGAAGTTAACACTAAAACAAAAGTCAGCAGTTGAAGTTATATCAACACACAGCTTCTTACATATGACCAGTAACAAAGGATCGCTGATACTCACGGGGCTGTGGCTGTCCAGTACCAGAGGCTTAACCAGCTCTTTACAGTCCGGTTCAGATGCAGCACCCAGGGAGGTGAGAGCCAGCAGAGCTACAACCAGCTGTGCAGCCATGGTTCGAGACAGCAGGCAGCCAGAGAGCAACACTAATGTCAGAGATCCTGCCAAAGAGAGCCTTCTCAAAGCAACCAGGGAAAGTGTTCTGTAACAGTGGGCTGGTCCACACACACACACACACACACACACACACACACACACACACACACACACACACACACACACACACAGTGCATCTCACTATCTTTGTGGGGACCCGTCATTGACATAATGTATTCCCTAGCCCCTTACCCTAAGCTTAACCATCACAACTAAATGCCTAAACTTAACCCTTACCCTCACCATAACCTAATTCTAACCCTAACCCTAAAACCAAGTCTTAACCCTCAAACAGCCCTTTAAACTTGTGGGGTCCAGCATTTTGGCCCCACAAAGCTGTCCGGACCCCACAAGTATACTGTATTCCCGGTTTTTTGACCCCACGAATGTAGTTAAACACACACACACACACACACACACACACACACACACACACACACACACACACACACACACACACACACACACACACACACACACACACACACACACACACACACACACACACACACACACACACACACACACACACACACACACACACCGTCACTTTTTCACATCCAGTCAGCGGGGCTTGTGTCCCATTTATCCCGTTACATAACAGCCAGCTGGCAGAGTCTGAATAGCAAGACCCCTGCATCTTTCAATATGTGAACACCCCACTGCACAGAGTCACACACAGGCACAGAGGCACAAACTATAAAAAAGACACTCACTCACAAACACACACACACACACACACACACACACACACACACACACACACACACACACTCCTGTCCTAGTGGTGGAATTTTCAGAAACACCATGTTGTGGTAAGATGAGACAAGGGGAAAACTGACATGTGTTCAGCATGAGAACCTTCTTCACATATACAAAGTTGAGCTGGTCCTGAGTTTTCCCATAATACTCATCTCTTATTTTAACAATGGCTTGAAAACATTTCAAATATCTATAAAATAATGTATTTGCAATTTTATTGAACACACACAAGGTGAGAGCTTACATAACATGTTCGGCCTCCTTTTCCCCAGTGACACAGTTCCGAGATTGGTCGTTCTGTTTTTGTTTCTCGAGGGAAGAAATCTTTGCTAAATGTGATTAAAAAAAAATACTTCACATGCAATGTGTTAGTCACAGTACAACAACATACTTCACGTGCCTCTTATGAAACACTGGGACAAACACACTCGTTCCAAATGTTGATCTGGTTCAGCTAGTCAGCTCCATCTGGAAAAGTCCTTATCTGAGGTCCACACACAAAGACCTTGAGACGAGGACAGTCAACAATCATAATAGTTTGTTTGCCAAATTCTGTTATAACTATTGGGTAATAAATCACCGATTGGGTTTCATGGTCCCATATCTAGAAGGTTTGACAGTTCTGTCAAACAAAGATTCAAAGCATTTTTGAGGAATGATTTCATGTGTTGGGTATCTGGATATACAGTGGTGCAGTCTAATTTACTGTAGTGGGTATACTGTTCCACACACATATATATTAATATTTTTACCGCAGTCTATCTCGCTCCACACACTCGCTACACACACACTACGCAGTGTGCTCAGTGAGATGGGGGTCGATAAAAGATGAGAAAGGTCTCTCGGCATGTTCTGCAGTTGTTCAGTTTGCTGTCACATTATTCGACCCCGTAATTGCAAAAACATATGGCTGAAGTGAAAGTTCTGTCACAAAACTATGTTGGTATGTATCACTGCACATTTTAAGTGGGTATACAAAAATCCTGGAGCTCAAATTCATGGTGGGTGTATGGCTTATACCTGCGTATCACGTTTGCTCAGTTGTTGGCTAAAAATCTGCTCGGTCAGGTTAGCGGTAGTTGGTGGTACAGTTACCCCAGAATACTGGTGACACACGGGACAACACAATCTGAAGCAGCAAGGCAGGGGCAGAATGTGAGATAAAATCCTACTACAAATGATATGCATATGCAATTTAGGAAGATGTTATACTCATAGAAGATAATTAATTATAGATGATGACAATCTTGAATTAGTTAAAAATAACATAACATTTGCTTGCATTTCTTTCTGTTGACAACAGAAATGACCAGTTGCCACTGAGTTAAAAGCAAGAAAAAGTGAGCGTTATGCGGCGAGTAAGTAAGTTTAGGAAAAGATCATGGTTTGTATTAAAAGTCTGTCCATTACCTTGTCATAGTTGAATAATGACAGTTTTGTGGCTAAATAGGACATACATAGAACCTCAAAATCCCATTGACACCTCTCTCCTCTGCAAATCTCACAATTTGAAACTGCCTCTGAAAACGGGCAAATCTCAATGAAGCTAATAGTTGACGTCAACTCAGTGGCTCCTCCTTATTTGGCTCTAGTCTCTATCTTTGTCACGCCCCAACATTTACATAGGCTACACCACTGATCTGAGATCAGGTAGACTTCTGAATAGGTTGTGCAGATCTCAGAAATTGTATACACTGTTCATCTGCTATTTTATTACTAAATTCACTTCTGAGACTTTTTTATGTGAAAAATCAACTATGTAGAGGTCAAATATGGGCCATTTTACGAAAATTGATGGCTAATTGCAAATTTTGTCCGACTGTGTGTCGGAATTCATTGGCTGGTGCTGCCTGGGTTGCTGCCTCGCCGCCCGGCCTGTCCTCCTTCACAGACCTCGGCACGCTGTGAGCTAGATGGAGCTCCGTCACGGCCGTCAGTCCGCGGTGCTCCATACCCGCGCAAAATCACCGTTTCTGGGTTACTGGACAACCAAACGCCGCTGCCCTGACAGAGCTCCAGGGCCTGCAGCTCCCCTCTTCCTGCTAAATGGCCGGTGTGTGTGAGTGAGAGCGTGGTCAGCGAGCTTGTTACGCCCGCATCTCTTACCACAGGTTCCAGTTAATCTTATAATGGATATGTGTGTTGAGTTATTTAAACAAACGATCGGGGAAATAAACGCCTCTTGTCCGCAAGTGAGCTGGGGAGCTCTATCAATGAGAGCTAGCTTGCCTCCTCCTAACGAGACCTCAGAAATTCACAAAAATGCATTAAATTGAAATCGGACTAAAGTGTTAGCTAAGCTTTGTAAGACCTTAGGGTAGCTGTGATATACATGCCGTGACAAAATTCAAAGTGTAAATATACTCTAGTAATGCCGAAAGTGTAGCGGCGATCTTTTCCCATAGGAATGAATGGGACACATAGCCTAGCTACCAGCTCCTCCTAGAGACCCCTCAAATTCACAAAAATGCCTTAAATTGAAATTGGACGAAAGTGTTAGCTTTGTAAGACCTTAGGGTAGCTGTGATATACATGCCGTGACGAAATTCAAACTGTAAATATACGATAGTTATGCCGGCAGCTGGCAGCCGGTCAGCCCCAAGCCCCGAGCCCCGGTAGTCCAGTAACCCAGAAACGATGTCTTTGTCCTGGGTATGGAGCCCAGCAGGCTGCCGCTTTCTCGTCAGACTGTGTGGAGCTCCTGAAGTCTGACCCGTCTTACCAAATTTGCAATTAGCCATCAATTTTCGTAAAACGGCCCATATTTGAGCTTTATATAGTTGATTTCTCTCATAAAAAAGTCTCAGAAGTGAATTTAATAACGAAATAGCAGACAAACAATGTATAAGGTTGCAGTGTCTGAAATAAAAGACCTGCTGTCTTTGTGTGGTGCACACAGCAAAAAATCAGCAATGTAAATCATACAAATAACGACTGCTTACATTTTCATAGTTTTTTGAACATATGTAAATTGTGTGTCTCTTTTTGTGTGTGTTTCACTCGTTATTGATGTGCAGTGTCAAAAGCAATAGTTTGAGGCTGTGTTAAAAACTCCATTCAGTTGCCATGTTTGATTCTCAAACCATAGATTCTGTCAGTGATAGATTACAGTTTCATTTTGTCGTAAACGTTAGTCTGGTGAAGTAAGCAAGATGAAGTTGCACAACTCTTTGAGGATGAAAAAAAGCTAAAAAGACACCATCTATCTTTTCGTTCATAGAAATCACCACACAGTGAGGAACAACTTCTGAAAGGGCTACAAAGTTTCTCACAGCCATGTAAAAGTGTTGCTGTCCATCTTTCAAGGGGCCCAATGACAAGTAGGCCTAGACAACATGAAAACAGTAGTGTGGAGGTAACAGCCAATCCACAGCTCGGCTTAGTATTGCCAAGTTGTATTTACCAAGTTGCTGTGGACAAGTTTGTCAACTGGTGCGATTCACATCAACTTCTTCAACTTTTGACATCAAGCAGGTGTCCTCCTTTAAATATCGAGGAGTTCATATTGATAATGACCTAAGTTGGCGCACACATGTAACAAATGTCTGTGCCAGAACTCATCAGCGTCTTTATTTTTTGCCCAGACTTGGAGTGTTTGGGGTCTGTAAAAATATCATGTTAATCTTCTATAGAGCAACAATAGAGTCAATTCTTCAGTATGGTATAACCATAAATCTAAAACTCAGATTTTTAATTTGGTTAAGACGGCAGGTAAAATTATGGGAACACCTGCACCCCTTAACCCGCAGGAGCTTTTTAATTATGCAACAATCAGGCAGGCTAAAACTATCCTATCTGATAACTCTCATGTGTTGTTCTCGGAGTTTGAGCTATTGAACTCAGGAAAGAGGTACAGGGTTCCTTTCTGCAAATGTAATAGGTATAAGCACTCATTTGTTCCTCTCGCAGTTAAGCTCATAAATGAGCAGCGATGAACATATGACCATGAATTTTATTAATGTAAATTTGTGACTGAATGTATGTATGGCTATGAATGAAGGAATTACGGCATTTTTTTTTACAATGGATTGTAAGGATATTTATATTTATAAATGGATAAATTAATGTAACTGTAATGTAACTCTCACTTTGTTGCAGCCTATGTTGGACAATGTTTTGCAGAGATCACTGGAGGCTAGTATTGCAGCAATAGATGCAAAGAGCCAGAAAGTAAAAACACATTGCATTTATGTAAATAGAAAAATACTGATGTGTTTTTTGTATGTTGACATCAGATAATAATACTCATATACATTTGTATATTTATAATAATTCCATGTCAACTTTTTTATACCTTGTGTAACTTTGCTACGTATGTCTGTATTTCTCACCTATGGAAGTATGTGTAGATGGGCTAGAAGGCCCCCCTCTGTCTAGCTGGAGCTGGAGCATGTTTTACACTTTGAAATTCAAAAGAATTCTTGTACCCTTCCATACAACCCTTCCATACAACAATATGCTGTGTTTGCATTGAATTGGGACAGACTCAGAGTTGTAGTTTTGTCCTACTTTAGGGTCTCACCAACATGTTGAATAAACCAGACTCAACTAAGAATGGACCTGTGCCTGATTGATTGATTTCTTCTTCATCAGATCCAAGTTAGTATAATCCCCTTTAAACATGCAAACAAACGCTGTTTTATTATTTATTTATTACTGCACTTCACTTAAAAGAAAATGGCATTATAGCGGTATCTATCATGATTTATTAAACTGACATTAAATGTGAAATCAGTCTATTCAGTTCTCTTTCATACAGCAATTTACAGAGTCTGGCATGATGAATACTGTGAACAGGCTAAGCTATTTGTTTTCGCAAAGCAGTGACAAACATCACATCTATCAAGTGGTACTGGAAGTTAACGCACATCTATTCCATGCTTGAATACAGTCATAAAGTAACTTTAGGTCTCTTTTGTTCTTTCTCCTTTACTGTACATCTGTGGCAGCCACCTTCTCATCAGGGCACAGGTCTGAAACAAAAGGACGGAATCAAGTTGATAAGTGCCTCGATAAGTTACTCCTTACTGTGGTGTGTGTGCAGCAGTGGATCAGCATCTTACCTGTGATTTCTCCGAAATGGCATTCTGGTGGGAAGAACAAAGCTCTTTTTCCCCAAAAAAACCATGTACGATTAGAAGTCAAAGTCACAGTTAACTGGAAATCACAACAAGAACAGGACAGCTTTAGTTCTGCAGGAAGGCCAGCCCAAAGACTAAAAGAGGGCGAGAATGGGGAGGTGGGCGGATTACATTATGTTTGTGAAACGGTGGAATTGTGTAATAAATAGTTCAAAGAGTAGCATATATGTACAGAGGAAGTTTGGCATTGATGTAATACACACACTTTATTTGCAGATTACTCCTCTATTATGTTTTCTTGTGCAGAAGATGGGGATACGTATGGAAAATAATCTACATGCAGTGTTGACATACTGTAAATTGGGTTGCACATTTACTTGGCAGTGAGTAAATAAGTATTTCAGTGCTGACAGTGCTGTTTACTAAAGCCGTCACATTAAAACTTTATTGAAACCATTTCTTTTGAACTCTCTGACTTGTAAGAGTGTGCTGCTGGATATAATAACAAGGCTACATTATATAGTTGGCTCTTATATCACTATGAGTGCACCTCGAAAGCTGGCATAGTTTAAATCTTCCATCTTTTACTGGGTCAGAGTCACAGTGTAAATTAATTTGTGAAAAGGCTGTTACCACACCGATACCCCCTGCTACTGTGATTTGTGCTCCATCAATTAAAATGAGCCCATAAAACATGGGGCAACAAGGGCTGGGCTCCAGGAGGTTTCTTTGGCGTCTATGGGCAAGAATTCCACAATAACCTTTCAGCATATTGTAATTCAAGTGGTCTGAGAGAGAAATAGACTTCTGCACCTCATCTTGGCTCTGTTTGGAGGCTTTAGAAAATGTAGCCCATGACGGTGATTGGCCAATCACAGGTTATTACAGAGAGATTGTGTTCCTATTGACTGTTTTACAAATACAGATCCACGTGTCCCTTCAGATGGTGAAAGCCTGATTCAATGGCGGAAGTGCTATTCCAGCATTGGCAACAACTACCTACACTGTAGAGCAACCCAAAAAAGTATAATAGTAAAGTAAAAAATAGTTTTACCTTCTGCTAACCATAGCCGAAGAGCTTTACAGAGAAAACAAGACTCTGATAGAATTGCTGCTTTATAAGGACATCGGGATCACAATCACGATAGTGATGATTGAAATGAATGACTAGTTCTTGTACAGGTTACTGAATGACGTGCATGCAAATGCCTGTGCTCATCTGGTGGGAGGGGCTTAGGACAGAGAGCTGAAGGAGGAGGGCGGTATTTTTAAATAGTCGCTTTTTTCCCTTCTTTTTCAGAAAACTGCTTATCAATGCTTTAAAGGAATTGTTTGACATTTTGGTAAATACGCTTATCTGCTTTTTGGCAGAGTTACAGTAGATAAGAGAAGACTGGTACTACTCTCATCATGTTGTATGCTGAATATGAAACTATAGCTAGCTGCCGGTTATCTTATGTCTCATTTCAACTGCATGGTTCGGCTCGACTTAAGTCACTTTTGGTACCAGGTCCTTTTCTATATTTCGTTTTCCACTATGGATAGTATTTCCTCAGAATAGGCGGGATTCTGAGCTGATTGCCGTTCAGAAACTGCCGTGATCATCTTAACCTAAATTTCCCAACATTTCTAAATATGATTTTAAAGCTAATTTACTGTTGTGCCCCTTCTGTTGGAGAAACTGCTGTACCGTACAACACAGGGAGCATATTGAATCACAGAGACAACCCTCCTCCTCCCCTTCCACCTCCAGTCTTCATCACACACGGCTCCCTGGTTCTTCCTCCGGCGGACCGCTCCCGTCGGCTCCTCGGTCCGGTCTTCGGGCTCCCTCACACCACCACCAATGTCTAGACTCCATCGGGGGATATCTTTTGGCTTTCTACCCCTTTAAAAATATTTCATAACGATGGAGTCTAATCTCCAAAGACTCTGAATATTTAATATTTTGCATATCTGCAACGAAGTCTCTCCTGATTGAAATGAAAAGAGCTGAAACTTTAACTAAGGGAAGAGAAGATTTATAGTAGCATATTCAAAACCCATGAAATACTTCTCTGTGTATTTACAAAAACATAATACAAGAATAAAAAAGAGAAAATGAACACATCACAAATGGAGTCCCAGGAAACAGAAAACATGGTTCAATTTACAAATGCATCTTGTACTCCCACTTATGGCTTCAATCTAACACAAAAACAAAATAAAATATTTCTGTTCAGTTGTGATGGTGCATAATCAGTCCATCCCTCCCTTTTGCAATAATTCTCTCCACAGTTTTCTTTAAATAATAATAATATCAAATACACATACAAGACAGAGGAGCTACATTTGTAAGCTGTACACTTTGCAGTAAGGGAGGGGTAAATGTTCACAGGCATATCAACCTTTTGCACACAATGATAATACATCTTGGGCAGTGAAAAACGTTTAAAACATTGATTAAAAACAAACTTGTTTCGTTTCTGTACCAACCAACCCTTTACATCACACTGTGATCACAGTTTATCCAGATGGCAATAAAGTACGAGTGACCAAAGGGACTTTATAAGCTTGTGTCCTGCAGTTTACCCTTCATACTGGTCATCTGTCTTTGATTTCTCTCTCTTTTTAACATTTTATGTCAAGAGAATGTGGGCCATTGTATCCATTTTGCAACTGTGGCTCTAGGACATAAACCGATAAATAATTTGGACAAAGAACTAGAGATGTGAGAAGCCTTAGGAAAAAAACTCACAACAAATCATATAACTACATGCACAGGTTCAGTGCCCCCTTGTTAGATAAGTTACATAAAAAAAAAAAAAAAAATACTGATCTTTTGCTTCTTCCCATTTTAATCTTTGCCCTGTGCTTGTACAGTTAAAAGAATGTAAAATCCTTTAAAGTGAAACTCATACTGGGGAGTCTAACAGTTTGAATTGCACCAAAGGTTATTACTTTTTAATCTGTACTATTGGGAATCAACCTTGGTGCAAACCTTCTTCCCAAGTGTTATCCTTACTGCTCTCAGCAGTCAGCGGATATGATTTAAAATGAGGCTATAACTTTTGAAATAACTAAAACTCACCATCGCTTAATGCAGTACACTCAGGGATTTTGTTTGTACAACCTTACTTGGTCTGGTATGACTAGTAGCACAGTTCAAAATGCATGTGGTCTCGTTTGAAGCCTTGAACAAAGCTCTTTTTCCGCCAAAAAACAATGCTATGTGACTTCAAATTCAAACGCAGACAAATAGTTCAGGTTGTGCTGAAGCCTTTCTGCAAATCACGATTAAAGAGCTGACTTTGAAGAGATCTTATTCCACATTTGTGGCTGGATTTGGGAACGGAAATTCAAAAAAATATCAAAAGTATAGAGCAAATAACAGAAAGACAAATATCTGCACAAGCCTCAAAAAAACATTGGGGTAATATGATTATGATGTCAATTCTCTTCAGTAATGGACAAATGTATTTGTGAAGACAATTGATGTTCCACGTGACAACCAGTTAGATTTAGACTTAACCATCAATCAAAATATGTCTATATCTCTTTAAATTCTTGAAAATTTAAACTTTAACATGAATAGGATACTGACCATTGGTTTTTGGGCATAAACTCTGCAATATGATGCAAAAGGCAGACACGTCTGTCTGTGACTGGAGTGTGTGCACAGTCTCATACACACTATATGCAAATATACAAAGAGTTCTCCTCCGGGTTGTTTCAATTTGGTTCCTTTGTACAGTCTCATAGTTGCAGAGGAAGAACTGATGAATGTAGCAGAGTCACCACTTAGAACGGGAGAAGAAACAGGAGAGAAGAGACGTGGACAGAAACAATGGAGGGGTGGGGGTAGTAGGAGGACCGAGCCTGGGGCAACTGTCCTGGCTAGGCAGGTGGTGGTGGAGGAAGAGTCACTGGCCTAGATGACATCACATCCGGTCTCTCTGCTTTTTGCTGATCCACACTGGGCGACTGAACCAAACCTGCTCCCACAGCCTTCACACGCTCATCGTCATGTTTGGAGAATACTAAAGATAAGATGAATTGAATTGAATTGAAATAAGTGTGTGAGTTTGTGAGAATGTTCACTGTTATACACCAGTATCCTGATTTAGAAATCCCTCCAAATCCTACGGATTAAGTCAAATTATTGTCATGAACACTTAACTATCAAACGTTAAAGGGATAGTTCGACATTATGGGAATCATGCTTTTTTGATTTCTTCCCAGAGTTAGATTAAAAGATTGATACCACTTACATGTCTGTACAGTAACTGAAGCTACAGTAGAATCCGCTTACTGTAGCATAGCATAGCATAAAAACTGGAAACAGGGGGAATCAGCTAGCCTGGCACTGTCAGAATGTAACCAAATCTGCCTACTAGCACCTAGTAACTAGTTAGTAATTAACAGGTTATATATTGTTTATTTAATCCAAAGTGACTTCCTTGAGTATTGTAACAGTGAGGTTGCCAGGCAACCAGTGGAAACGTATTCAAAGGAGTTGATTAGTATATTAAGAGATGCTATTAAGTAGCCTTTTTTTCCTTTGGACAGAGCCAGATGAGCTGTTTAGCTTGATGCTAAGCTAAGCCAATTAGCTGCTGGTTGTAGCTTCATATTTACCTTACAGATTTGAGAGTGCTATCAATTATCTCATGTAACTCTCTGCAAGGAAGCAAATAAGTCTAAAAGTCTAAAAGCCTTACCATTTGTGAACCAATTTTTAACCTAATTCTATGGTTAACTTATATGGTATGGAGTTTTGAGCACTAGCCACCTAAGCCTCTAATACTTCACATAGACTAGATGGCAACTGACGTACACTTTCATTCTGAAAAGGGTTAAGGAAGTTTCCTCCCATCTCTCCATCCTCCCTGGGGGTCCCGGGCTGGTTACTCATACTTAGGTTACCAGGAGAGTTCTGTAAAAAAAAAAGTAGGCCTATGTAAAACACAGCTTGGACATCAGATGTGCAGTGCAATTGCAAACTGCAGTTTCAAAGCAGAAAAATATCTTCTCTTACCTTGGGGAGACTGTCCATATCACCTGACCCTAAGACAGGGAACACAAGTATCAACACAAATCACCATTATCAAATGAGTGCTTGTTTTGCTTAAATTATTTGATAAATTAGGAAAAAATATAACCAGAGATGTAGTGTCAATGTAGCACATACTGTACAAGCTACTTGTTCCTGTACCTAACGATCCATTCATGTGATGGGGCTCCATTCCAGCCATTCCCCCTAATGGACCGTCACCACCTGCACCCATAGGGAACTGAGGAGAACATACACAGGAGATAATAATATACCTAAAAAACATAACTATATTTGATGTCATTTTTTATATCAAACAACTATTATATCCACACACAAACTCTACAACCCCATAGGCTTCCACAACAATCATCTGCACTTCAGTACACTCAGACAAACTGATACAGAGAAAGAAATGTCTCACATTTGGCCGGCTTCCACCTGGAGGGACTGTGTTTATCATAGTGTACATGTTGTCGCCAGAGTTGGTTGAATCTGACATAACAAACGGAGAAACAATAAGAGGATAAAAGAGCATAAACCTACATGTATAAACACACACACATGAATACACAGAGCTTACCTGCTGGACTTGGCATTATTGGGGTCCCAGGTGGGCCCCCTCCTCCTGGAGGTCCCTGAAATTACAGTTTAGGTTGCCATAAGATTAATTCTAATGAATTTCAGCATTTAACGAACAACGGCAGTTTAAACTCAAACATACATACCACATAACTTCCTGGAGATGCAGAAGAGTAAGGGGTCTGCAATTATACAAAAGGAAATCATGAAAGATATGAAACAAGTGTTGTAAACTTTCTGTTGGGTGTCCTTGTTACAACACTTACTGAATTGGAGTTTTGAGGATTTGGCCAGGGTCTGCCCCCACCAGGTCCCCTGCAAAACACACACACACACACACACACACACACACACACACACACACACACACACACACACAAACACTTTAGTTTTCAGCTTTTGGCAAGCTTCTTTGTTTCCAATTCACTTGGGCAGAGTTGGCAACAACAAGATCTTCTGTTGCCAGAGAGAGGTGATGGGAACAAGTTAAAAAGAAAAGAAAGAAAGAAGACAAAATAGAGGAAAGCTGGCTTCTAGCTCCACTTTCAGACCAAAGAAAATACAGTAAAGTTGTAATTAAAGGCTACAGAAAGGATATGGTTGACTGCATCTACTGTAGTGAGAGATTAAGGTCATTTGCAGTTTAACGTTCATCCGCGAGAGAAATGTGGGGAGATAATTTACATTTAAATTGTGTGTGAGTGCAGATTAGATTATGTTGATACCACTCACATGTTCATGCCAGGCATCCCAGGACCAACCAGGGCGTTTAGTGGTGGTCTCATCCCACCTCCATAGCCCTAAAAAAAAAGAAACAAAACGTCCTTAGTTACGTCAACAAGAGAGTTAGCCTGGGAAAACCCTGACGAACTTTCGGCAAATTTGAGATTTGCTCTGCAAGTCAGTCTGGCCAAGAGCTCATTCAAGCCCATTTCCAAATTGAGGCACCAATCAGAACCGTTGAGGCGGGCTTTACACAATGACGATAGCGCAGCGATGGCAAGCAGCTTTTTGTTTACATTCAACATGACGGCCACCGAAGCACAGCAACCCGTTGATGCCGCTGTAGCTGCTACGTCACCCGGATCATTGGTCTGATTAGTTGAAGGACTATCCAATTGCGCCCAGATGAGCGGCGTCCGTTGGTGACGCCCCTTTGGAAATGGGCTGTGAATGAAGCTTGCCACTCTCAGTGACAACTGAGAAGGGTCTGGTGTCAACCAGGCTAGAAGAGAGTTACTATCACTACCAATGCTTGTAAATAACCCCACAAATCATCTGGTGCCATACCTGGGGCCCTAGCGGTACCATGCCTCTGGGTGGAGTCATCCGCTGCATTGGTCCTCCCATATTTGGATGTCCTTAAACACAGAAAAACAGTCAAACTACAACCAACCAATAGTTTTCTTTCAAAGAGTTTTCTATTATTCAGTCGGCCGTTCTGGGTCATGTTTAGCCTTACAGTCTTGCTTTAAGCTAAAAGAAGTGGAACAGTTCTATGACTACATGTAGTTTATCTGTTACTGTGAACAACTCTTGTCATTGTCTTCTGAACTCTCTCTTCAAACAAGCATGTTTGTCTGGACACTGCAGTATTTCAAAACCCCAAGAGGACATCAACTTCTGAGATGATGAGATGTGTTTGTCTGGTACAAACCATCATATAACATTTACGATTTTTGCTTTCTAACACATTTTTATTCTCATGTTGAGTTTAACAGTAACTTAACATCCTGAGTCTTTTTATACATGCATAATGTATGTGCTGTCTGAAGGAGTGAGTAGTTTGTGTATATGGGGGTGTACTTAAAGGATAAGAGGATATCTTCTTATTACTATCAACAAATCCCAAACCAATTAATTAATCCATCTAACAGTTGTCAGTGTAGCCACAGTCTGATATCATGCCGTACAACTTCATTGTCATCTAAAAACTATTAAAAAAACATAAAGATGCCATACTTTTGCACTGGGTGACACATTACTTCATTACGATGAACATGGCTAATGTGTGTTATTCCTCACATCTTATCACGAAAAAAATGCAGTTACTTCAAAATAGAACTACAACAACCAAGTCTATCGTAATAATGAAATATGTCAGCAAATGCAACAGATTGGCTCTTTAATTTATTTTTTTAGCCTTATTACTTTAGCGCTGTGGTTCTAAAATGGCAATGTCAGCCGGTCCATAGCTTCAGTCCAGAGTGAAATAGCTCAACAATTATTTGATGGATTGCCACAGAAAAGGGGTTTCATAGTCCCCTGAGGATGAATCCTACTTACTTTGGTGACCTGACTGTGTCTCTAGTGCCACAATGAGGTTGACAGTTTTGGGTTTTTAGTGAAATGTCTTGAGGACTACTGGATGGTTTGCCATGGTATTTGGTACAGATATCTGTGGTCCCCAGAGGAGGAACCCTAATGACTTGTGACCCTGGCTTTTCCTTAGCACATTTGTGATTTTGAGTGAACTATCTCAACATCTACTACATGGATAGGCATAAATGTTGGTACAGACATTCATGTCCTTAACGTTTAATCTTGCGCCATCATCAGGTAAATGACCAAAAATCTGCAAAACTAAAGACATTCCCATTATTCTCAGCTGTACTTTAGTAGTTTAGTGCTAATTACCAAATATTGGCATGTTGGCATTGTCATTGTGAGCATGCCAACGTTTGCATTTAGGTCAAAGCACCACTGTGCTGTTTGTGCATGCCAGTGTGTCTCTGCATACCTTGCTGTCTTGTGGGGTCCATTCCACTGGGTAACATATGCTGTCCACCTGGGACTCCAAGTCCCTACAGAGAGAAGAGGATCCATCACCAGCATTATAATCACAGTAACACAGAAACTGTATATTTCTACTACCCACAGTACTGTCTGCTGCCTGCGGGTGTCAGTGTGTCTCTTACCTGATTGGGTAATCTGAGAGGTGGTCTGGGTCCTCCGGGGTATCGAGGTGACATAAACGGCTGAAAAAAACCCAGCATGAATCCAGGCTGAATCACCCTGGGTTATAAATTCTGTTCACACAATCTATTTTAGGGCTGCTGTGTCACACAAGGTGGTAGTGAAGACAGTCTACATAACCTGCCCATGTCAAGAAGACTGTGTAACAAAACACTATACTTAATGCAAGATATTTTAAAGGAAAAAGTCTGCAGTATTTACATACTTTCATCGGTTGATTGAAATATACTAAAGAAACATATACTGTGCTGGGTTGCCAAGCCAGATGACAAATTATGGTCCTTTCATCATAACCCCTTTCACAGAAACAAAAGTGGTAAACAAACTGTATGGAGCAGCACTATGGGAAGTTTTTTTTTCCACTCTCCAAAACAGGAAATGCACAACTAACTTTTAAATTTCGGGCTCATTTTCCTTCAAACAGTTTCATGACAGCAGACTCGGGAAGCCGGCTACATTTCATTGGATTGGGTTTATGGAAAAAGACTGAGAGAATAAAAGATGAGGTTGGTTAATAATGATGTCAGTGTATGAGTTAATTGTGTGCAGTTTGGCAGCATGTGTGAGAAGCTCTTTTGCAGCTGTGAGTGGGTTTTCACTTGTCCTCACCACAGACAGTAGCAATGCTGTTGCTATGTCTGCTGAACTGATGCCACTGTGGCCAGAAAAGCCAGTCTGCAGTTTTGAAGAAGCAATACAATAACTTGCCACTAGAGAGCAATGGCCCACTTGTTTTGATCAGGGTCTTTTCTTTGATTACCCCTCTTCTCATCTCCCAGCTGTGCTAAAGGTCCATCAAAGACAAACAGCTACACTATTTTAAGTCTATTGAAGTAATATAATAATTTACAATCTTGTTTTTTAAACATGCGTGAACAAATATATACAAACTGTTGAACACAGAAAGTTACTAAATTAATAAACTGAAATAAACAAATGACGTAAAAAACGTGACATGTATGTATTTTTGCACGCATGGCTGTGCACTGTTTGTGCATTGTCTGTGATCAGCATTTATTTTGCCAATAAAATTCAATTAAGCACAAAATTCACCTGTGCATGCTGTGACATCCTCTGATCTAGTCCATATGCAAATCATTTTATGGAGCCTGAATGAAGAACTGGCAATCTGGTAATTGTTACGTTTCTTTAACCGATAGGTCTTGACAAGACCTTGTCTTCAAAGAATAATCAATCTTCAGAAGGAGATGGAAAAGGATGCTTGGAATTTTTTGAAAGCGGAGCTGAGAAATACCTATGAAGGATATCGATCTACGTGTCAGATGCGAGTGTCTGAGTTTGACTGATAATGATGGTTAATCAATGTACAACTGGCAGAGTCCTTCTGATGGAGAACAGAGATGATCTGGGACAAAGCTACATGTCTGATTTTTTGTCAGCGAGACATTTATTTCTCCTGTCAGAATCTTTTCTTTCCGTTTTCATAAACACACGGTGGTGCCCCCCCACACACAGATTAATGAAGATTATACACACTGTACTGTAGATTACCACTTACCTGAAAGAATCCTGGAGGGACCGGCCCCACTGGCATGCCCTCTCCTGGGGGAAGGTTCCCAAGGACAGGGCTGGGAGCTGCTGCAGCACTCTGAAAGATGCAAACACACCCAAATAAACTGAGTTAAACTCACAACTCAAACCAGTCTGCAGAAACTCAACACCTCTTTGCTCAGCAGTGGTGGAAAGTAACTAAGTACATTTAGTCACCATACGACCTATATAAACATTTGAGGTATTTACCAGCTGCGACAGCAACACTGGTATTGTTTTCACCTTATGAGTGTGTGTGTGTGTGTGTGAGTGTGTGTGTGTGTCTCATTATGGCAAAATGTGGTCCTTGATACACCTGCTGTAGCGGGAACTACCACAGAAGTGGATATGAGTACTTTGCTAGGGGTTTATATTTCTGTCTGCAGACAGTCACCGTGTAAGATGCAGTCACGAAACTTTACAAGTGTGTAGTTAGTGTGTAAAGATCAAAATGAAAGCCAAGTTAAAAAATGGGTGTGTTCCAAGCAAGGGTGCCGGAAGTAGAGGAGTAAAAAGGGAAGGGGCCTTGAACCCCCCACTTTACGTCCCTGGCCCAATTTGGAGTGACGTCTAGTGTGATCCCATCGCAAGATGGTCTCTAGTTTAGTTTTAGTGTTTTTATTTCATGCTACTTTATAGTTGAACTACTTCCACTGCACTTTAGAGGTATATATTGTACATATACGTATTTATTGTACGTATGTATTGTATAATTATATTTTACTTATGATGATAAAGTTATAAAATATGATTCTGTTCGGGATTAAACTACCCAACAAAATATAAAATAGACCAACAATAAAGTTACACATCAATGCAGTACTGTAAAAGTGATTAAACAATGTACTATATACTTGTATAACACTCACAGGGGCATTTATTTTGCATTATAAGTACTGACCTTTTACTTCTGATACCTGCAGGTGCATTTTCCTAATAGGCACTTGAAGTTAAAATAGCTATTTTTACTTAAGTAGAGAATCAAAATACATTCTCTGCTACTGATGCTCAGCCAACGCATACAATTCAGCACCTCTTCTGAACATGCCACCACTGAAACAATACAAGGGTCTTCCCCATGTCTCACTTGCAGTCTCTCCCTCAGTGGGATATTTCCTGTTTCTGCAGATACCCTGCCATGCTGGCTCACGTTTATTTTTATACCTTGTGTTTTTTTGTTGTGCTTGTCCCAGACGGGCGGCGCTGGTATATTTCAGCACAGCCTCTGTCTGCTTCCTGTGGCATTGTACTACTAACTAACCCGGAGCTACCACCCAGCACCAGCCTTTTCCTCATCAAGTCTACAGACCAGACAACATGCAGTGTGGGAGAGTGTACATCCATAAAAAGTCTAGTATAAGTGCAACAATACTCCTTTGGGTAATATTAAAAATGAGGACTAGAGCGATAAATCAGTCAGGCTAATATATCGTCCGACATTAGACCATTGCAGATATAAATCTGTATCTGCATATATGTTGGTTGATCAGTAACAAGAAATTGCAGTGCAGAAATGCCAAGAACAGTAAGCAAATACATGCCTGTGTGCATGCATTTTATTTTTTCAGTATCTGCCCACTCTGTCCTATTTCTCTGATCTCTGCTCTCGCTTTCTCTCCCTCTCTGAAGCTCCAGTGAAATTCCCCCACAGTCTCTGAAGTTTCCGCCAGCTGACTTTTTAGGTCAGACAGGAACAAGGTTTAATCAGAGCTGAGATAAAAGCGGACTGACGACACTCCTGTATCCTCTTCTGCTCCACCCCACCACCCTTGCTATTCCCTCTTCCTCCCGCATTTTGCTTCATATCTCCCAAACGTGAATGTTCGGCAACAGAGAACAGGATGCCATGCAGCTTTTTGCTGCAAACAGAGCTTGTATTTGTCTCAGCAGATGAATGTACGGATTGACACAGATGGATTTTGTATCTCTATGGTTCAGTGGTGGGAGACTGGATTTGGTTTGTTTGTGCCTGTGTTTGTCTGAGTGTACAACATCATGCACAGCATCAAGTGTGTGTTGGGATTTTTCCCCCCTTTCTTTTCCTCTTCCTTCTCGCACCCTGGATTACCCAGAATGCCTTTACTCCCTGGCAGCCTGGAGGTCTGCTGAGTTTACCTTCACGCAAACAGAGAGAGAGAGAGAGAGAGAGAGAGAGAGAGAGAGAGAGAGAGAGAGAGAGAGAGAGAGAGCAAAAGAGAAGAAAAGAGGACAAAGCAGAGATTACGAGTGTGCATGGTTGTGTGTGTGTATGTGGCAGTGAGTGTGTGAGTGCACTTAATGTTTGTTTGTGTGGGAAACTGGGGGAGAGAAAAAATCTACCTGACCTGCTGACAAAGCAGCATTTTCCAAATACAGCAACAAGAAAAAAAAGAAAGAAAAAAACACAGCAGGATATATCGGCCCCAAAACCAGCACCACCCTCCATCTATGGAAAACGAAACACTGGCAACAACACTAACTCCTCTGGTGCTGACAGTCTCTCTTGATTAAGGATCACAAATCAGATTGACTCAAATGACATTAGAAAATCAGAATGAATCACACGGAGTAGGATTCACTAAGCCTCTTTGGTTCTTAAGACACCACAAAGTCGGACGAGTCACATGGTTTGCATAGTGATGCTTGTATGTACTTTGTGCAGCAGCATTTGTAGTACAAGACATTTTGTGAAATAGGCCTATGTGCTTTCTTGCCAAGAGTTATATGAGAAGATTAATACCACACTCATGTCCGTACTGTTAATATGAAGGTGAAGAAGATGGAGAAAACGGGAGGAAACAGCTAGCCTGTCCCTGTCCGAAGGTAACATAGATTTTGCCATATTTCGTTTAGTCAGCAGAGACAGTAACAGAAGTGGCAATGCACGTCCATATACCTGGGGGATGGTGATTCTGAAATGGGGGTTGTATGGCAGTTGAGTTCAAACATCAACAATCTTCGCACCGCATCGCTCACCACACCTTTAAGTACAGTACGGTGAGTTCACATCAAGGTTTCTGTACAAAACAAATTTCAGGGATTCTGTCCATGTTCAAGGTTTATGACAAAAATGATCAGCCAGCCTCTAAAATATTGTTATCACCCTAATAAAAAAAAGCAGTACCTGTTGGGATATAATGAAAATCCCTGTCCAACTGAACCGTAGCTGAACACATAGAGCCTGAAAGTTGTGTTGTACTAAAGCACTGAGAAAATAATCTATAAAGTCAGTTCAATTGAACTGATGTGATAACAATATGAACGCTCATTCAAAGCGTTGGTGGCAAACAGTCGATAAAGGTTAAGGATTTGTAGACTCATAAAACCTGCTATCTTTACAGACTGGGAAGAGTTGGTGTTAATTTCAATTTAAAAAAAAAACGCTTACGACTCTCTTGGTTTACTAATTACCAATATCTGCTGACTTGTTGATGCTGATAGAGAATTATTTAAGGATCATTTAATGTTTATTCTATTGGTAACGACTTAATGTTCCTGTCAATAAAAGTTAGATTAAACATGCTGATGTGCTAAGACCTTTACTGTACTTCCCCTCCATTCGAACACTAACACAACATGACTGTTGATAATTGTGTGAGATTACAGGGCTTCACCTGATGCAATGTGACCACATCAGTGGGGTGCAATTAGCTCGAGTTAGCTACAGCAGCGTAGTGACCAGGGCGTTAAAGGTCCAATCCAGTGTGTAACGTTTATAGTTGTTCATTCTCAAAATCTGTGTTGCCTGTTCACAAACTTGTCCTTTTCATGAATATTTACCACCACCATCAATTCCAAGTATTCCTATTGGCTTGAAATTTTACATTTGCGTTTGCATGAACTGGGGTAGACGCTCCATAGTCATGCGCCATCTTGAAATATGTTAGCCGGTAAGAGACATACAGGATATACTGCTCCGCCTTTCGCGTTTTTGCTGTCACATGATAAACTCACAGGTGCTGCTAATGGGTATTGTCGCTTCCCGGCTCCGGCAAGTTTGAAGAAGGAAACATGGAGGACCACACGTATTCAAAATCCAAATTTCCAAACTTCTTCGCCCAGAAAAATAAAAAGGATATTGAAAAGAGCAAGAGACCGGCGTCATCTGAAAAAAGCGTGAAGGCTACCGTAGCTGTAATACATACTTTGAACTGCGTGGCACGATAGAGTTGATTGCAATATATGATCTCAACGCTAGAGGGGAGAAATTCCCACACATTGGACCTTTAATGTTTACTGTCGGCTGTCATTAATACACTACTGTAAATGACTCTGAATTAGACTCAATGGACCCCTGTTGGCCAGTTCTGTTGAAATACTGCTTCACAGCCAAGCTCAACATATTCCAGCACTTAACCTTTGTAAACATCAAACACACACACACACACACACACACACACACACACACACACACACACACACACACACACACACACACACACTTTGTTACACACTGTTAATGAGTCCATCATTTACACTTCTCACACATCAGTGTTTACACTTTTCTGACAAGGCCGAGTGAGAGGGAAAATGAGATATTGAGCTGGTGGCTTTACACATTAACACATTGCATCACATTATTGTGTGTCACCTAATGTATTGTGTAGTGAGTCAAGTACCGCTGATAATACCCATTGCACTTCACATAATGGAATTGATTGCTGATACAATTTCAGAACAAATTGTAAGACCCATTATAAGACCTAGGTTATCTCACACATTCGTAACTGGTAAAAGAAAGCTAACTTTTTAGCGTTTTTAATTTGTATTACTTTTAATGAAATATGTTAATTTCTTGCAGGTTAAGGAGCATCCCATCCGAACCACTCCAAATGATCTGATCGCTCTCTTTATAACAGTTCAACTCTATTCTGCTTGTATGTTCCAGAGTTTTCCTCCCTCTTCACTGATTATCTGTCTTATTTGCCAATGCTGCCTGTCCTATTTTTAACAGAGATCCCAGAAAGATTTAAGTCTTAAGAATCTGAAAACAAGACAATCAATTCATCCGTCTGTCCATTCAGCAACCATCACATTAAGCCTTTTGATTTCATTTTAATTGTTAAATGATCTGCTCTTTCTGGCCTGTTGTGTACTATGATCCCTACATTCGTCGTTACTGGCGTTGGAACCAAGAGGTGTTTGTGATGAAACCTGAGGCAGTGGAACGGCTCCCACATGTCCTCAGATGAACACCTGCATCTCCTGGCAAACTCATTTGTTGCATAAATTATTCAACCCCCCCCCCCCTCCAGGAGAACAGTATACTACAGACTACATTATACCTACAAAAATACAAACAAGACATTCAGTACAGTGCACTACAACATCACTGAATGTGCACTAAAATATAAAGACAAAATTTCCCCCAAAAATTAGGGAAGATCGGTGCCTGAAAAAAAATTGTGCCAAAGATTATGATGTCCAAGATTTAAAAAAACTGGTAAAGGCAAGAGTCTCTTTTTTTCCCATGTGGACTGCATAGTCATGGTATTTTGTGTAATGTGTGTATAATGTTTTCCTTGTGGTAAAGAATCACCAAGATATATACATACACCAACAAAAAACATACAAAGAAAAAGAAATAAAGTGTGATAAATGTATCAAATGTCAATATCAAAAGGACTTTGCATGAGTTTGAGAGGTCAAGTTGTCCAAGCACAAGTTCAGACGTGTGAGGACTAAAGAAGAAGAGTAGGAAGACATCAGGCATAACAATGCTACGCCTAATGTGTGCCAAAATGACACACTTCACTGATATACGACCACATTGCTTTTCTCCGATCAAGCATCCTTTGCTTTACAGGATTGCAGAATGAGTGCTAAAATAAGAGTTGACTCATCATGGACAAAACAAAGAAAACATGTATAGTAGGTTTTAGATAAAAAACATTCAATGTAAAGTGATCAAAACATGCTGTGCTTTCCTATAGAAAACACCAACACTGTTGAAGGAACTGCAGACTACACTACAGTTCGCTACTTTACAACCTAATCAGACTTTCTTAATCCCATCAGACTAAAGGGCTCAGTAATACTTAATGAGATAACTTGCAAACTCTTTCATCCCTATGTGTTTACTGATTGTGTTCCTCGCTAATGTCTGCACATAATGCATGCATACTGTTTGTGTGTGTGTGTGTGTGTGTGTGTGTGTGTGTGTGTGTGTGTGAAGGTGGGGAGTCATTTTCATTCAATACTTCAGAGACCAAGAGACACTGATGCGTGAGTGGAATCTCAAAAGGCTGTCTGTGTCTACCTTCTCTCCGTCTCTCTCACAGTGACTCAACCTGCATCGGCCGTTGTCTGCTTTCTCCACCTCTCAGTCTCTCACAGTCTCACAGGCACACTTTGCTTCATGCACATCTCTGTTCTGTCTAATTTTTTGTATTCTTGTACCACCCCATAGCAATTTTTTCTATCACACATCTGGAAGTAGACTTATAGACAAGAATAGGGCTGGTGATATTCTATATTTTTCTTGTTAACAAATCCCATTGTTACCTCCTTCCTCTGTTGTTGTCCAAAACTGTTAGATGCACACAAATGAGCCACATTGTTTCACCCGGCGACATGTTCCTTCATTAGGGGCAATAAGGTATTTATATAAAAGTCCCCAAGAAATGCACTATGTACTTGTTTGATATGATACATTGTTTGATAGATTTATATCTCCAGAAGGAATGAGTGGGCTTGATCCAACAGACGGGGTAGCAAACCATTATTTCATTGTCGATAATTGAAGATTTTCTCTATTAATCGATTACTTGTTTGCTCTATAAAAAACAACGGCGGGGTGTGGAAGGGTTCCCACTGAGTCACAAGGCCACACGCAGTACAACAGGATCTACAAATGACACACCACACAGGAAGGAACTCCATCCCCCCTCCCTATTTCCCACTCCCTCCATCCTCTCAAATGCCATTAGTCCACTTCCTGAACAAGGGAGGAGGGGGGATGGAAAGAAGAGCTACCAGTCTGCATGACTGAGACACACACACACACACACACACACACACACACACACCAAAAATACATTCACATACTCACATTAAAGTGTGAGAGCGGAAACACAATAAGAAGATTGATTTCTGCATTAGTGTATGTGCCCAGAAAATAACTTTGTCTGTCACTCACTGTCTAAAGAACAACTATTGCATATCTATATCTATAACTAAGGGTTTTAACATAAAAAAAACTTGGGCAGCACAGAAGTAAGAGCGATAGAAGAAGTGTGTTTAGCAGCGTAGAGATGAGAACGGGTGTGCTCTGCTTTTAACCATGTATTATTCACAGTCTCCTGTGGTGACCAGAGACAGACAACACGCTCCACTGTCCAATCCTGAGCCAAACTCACTTTTCAATTTCAAGGTAGATAGGCTTAAATTCGCCCTCTGGCATTCAAAGCTCCCTTTCCTAACCAAAACATGCCATATGTTACACCAATAAAACACAGCAGCGAGTGGAAAAAAGCGCTCCATCCATACACTTCATCCCAGATCTCTGCTGTTTAGAAACAATATCTGGCTGTGTGCAAGCTGCCAAGAAAAAAAAAACAATATTATGTAAGTGTGTCCATGTATTTGTCTGTTAGCTGCATGTTAACATGGGACAAACCCAGGTTGCTTTGGCTGATAGGCCAATGTCATACAACTTGTTTTTGATATAGATTATTATTCTTTAGCATAACGGACATGGACATTGTAGTTTATTTTATATATATATATATATATATATATATATATATATATATATATATATATATATATGCGCCGGGTGCAGGATAGGGCCCTAAGTCTTCAGTAGGAACCAGTGTGCTTGGGGTTGAGTGCCATTTTCATGCATGTACAGTCTTTGTTTTTTTTTTGTTTTTTTTTTGATATTTTTGGGGGCATTTTAGGCCTTTATTTGTATAGGACAGCTGAAGACATGAAGGGGGAAGAGAGAGGGGGGAATGACATGCAGCAAAGGGCCGCAAGTCGGAGTCGAAACCTGCGGCCGCCCACTCTACCAGGTGAGCTACCCAGGTGCCCAGGTACAGTCTTGAAAGATTAACTAACACATTGTATGTTTTGGTCATTTTCATTGAATTTCACATACATTCTCCTAATCCTTTAATTGCTGAGTTCAGGGAATGTGGCAACATTGCCAAAAAGAGGTAATATGGAGCAATGAATATAAGACCCAAGTTGCAATAAACCAGGAAAGACAATCTGAGTTGGACAGAAATGGAGGAGGAAGAGGTCAACTTATTTCAACCTGTACAGCATCCTTGGCTCTCGGTGTTCACCCTCTCGATCCTTCCACATCTTTTCAATCTTTATCACTTTCAGCAACACATTATCCCGCACAACAGAATTCCCTCCAGCACTCAGGCCCTCTCTAGTGTAACATTACAGGTGATTACCAGGTAAAATGGCAGCACAACACTAATCTACTTGGTCTTACTGAGTGATTACAGGTAGGGTGATATCAGCTGCACAGGGGGTGACAGTGAAACAACTGGCCGTGTTTCCTTTATCACTGATGTCATTATTGACCCCTGCAGACATCTCTGAGGCTGCGAGGAGCTGTATAATATGTGAGGTGGAGCCGCGAGCTGATGCACTGTCAGATACACACACTGAGCTGAAAATGATAGTCACTTTGGCACTGGGGAGCAACACTGCTCCCACCACTATCTCACTTGGTTCAACGACATGGGGGAGATAAGGGAGATGGACTGAACACAGAGGAGAGGAAAGGGTAGAGAGACACAGAGAAAGATTTAAAAGCCCCGGCTTGAGATGAAGAGGGGAGAATATGTCATGGTCTTTTCTATCTGGCAGATCGATGCAAAGACAGAGAATCGATTCCCCTGCAATCCACAGATCGTGTGGTCCTTAACACTGAATGGATTCAATTCATTTCAAATATATCAGAGTGCAGTTGAAGGGACTGAAGAGTGAATTAGAAAATTGGCAGAGTTGTTGATACAAAGACTTATCAAGCAAAGCCACAGGAAGAAATAGTGAGAAGTCATTCTCTGTGTCTTACATTGTAGTCCTTATAATGCTAGAGGGACAGACACACGAGACAGCACAAGATAAGAATATGGGTGTCAACAGCAAAAAAAGCACTGGGGTTAGTTGGGGGTCAAAGAGATAACGTGCTGGTCTGAACATGTCAGCATTCTCGCTTTGCCCTTATGCTCTCCCTTCGTAGTCCTGCCGCAACTTCTACAGCTCAATCTTTGGATCACGAACTATAATCCCTCACACACACACACACACACACGGTTGTTGTTTGTCATTTCTCTCCTGGATGGGTCAGGGAATACTGGATGCTAAACTGCACAATGTGCAAAAAATACACTCACTTTGGCTGCATTTCCACCTGGTATTAAATCCGACCTGAGCGTGACCGGGTTGGATCAGTCGGTAAAGAAGGCGCACATATACTGTGAGGTTTATGTCTTGACGCTGAGGTCCAGGGTTTGAATCTGACCTGTGACGATTTCCTGCATGTCTTCCCCCTCTCTCTCCCCTTTCTCACCTAGCTGTCCTACATGTGCGCCTGCTCTACCCACTGAGCCAACTTGGCCACTCGGTGCTGTAGTTAACGTTTTGATCACTTATCAGCTGCAGCTGTCAAGGTTTCTAGGCGACTGGAGCGGTGCTTCGGCGCAAACAGGAAATGCTCCGTAGACCTTACTGTCTCATTTCGGAGACTGCTCGGTTCGGCCTTCGTGGGCTTCGAAGGCTGCAGCCCCTGCATTTGGACATAGCTCTGGAGATCCGACCACTCAGACTACATTCGGAGGGGGTCTGGGCCACATCTGCACATCTTGCCACATTGTTATAGCAGTGTGTACGCGCATGTGTCCTGGGCCACATTAAGGACAGCCTACTAAACTGTGAGCAGAACAACATACTCATTAAAGTATTTGATATATGTCACAGAAACCACTGAGAGTGAATTGTGTTTTTTGCATTTTATTGTCTGTAGTTTTGTTCCGGTGCTGCCTGCTGTTATATCTCCGGCTGTTTGAAGTTCTGTGCCCCACAATTCCCTGGAAAAGGCAGTTACATTAACCGTCCCCAAATTCACGTATCTATAGGCTATTACTACAGACATTTCTGCTCTTAACACGTTTGTTGTTGCTACACATAGCAGTCTCACATTGCCAGACCTGTCTCCACAGTGCGGTGTCAGCGCTGGAGTAACTATTTAGAAACCCGACATGCCTGAATGGTCAAAGCAGCAGCTGTCGAACGTTGAAGCGGTTTTATTTCCTATAAATACTTCACAATAAAAGTCCCCCGCAGATTTTTTTGTGAAGCAGCAAAATGTCAGAAAATGTAGGGTTTTCATTAGTATGTTTCCAATGTATGATTTATGTGAGAGTCAATTGACAAACACACACACACACACACACACACACACACACACACACACACACACACACACACACACACACAAATGCTTTTATTTGGATCTGAAAGGCATTGCAAGAAAAAAACAAGATCCAAATACTCTGGGAAGAGTCATTGACAAAGTGACAGGTCTACATGGCTCACACACTTTTACACACTTGTTTGGCTGAAACAGAGCAACATTTTGCAAGTCTTTTTGCCTCCTTTTTTTGCAGCCCCCCTAGCTGCATCCCCCTGACCACATTCTTATGGACATGGCCTAAACTTCCAAATACCAGAGTTATTAGTTTACAGTTGTATCCAAGTTGGTGAATGAGATCTACCAGTGGTTGATATTTCAATAGTCTGGAATAGTAGCAAGTGTCCATATACAGATCAAAACAGCAGCCTACCTCAAAGATACATACAGATTTCATAGCCTCATCTACAATTACAATGTCAGGAGTATTTCGAATGTTTTTGAAGTAGTCACCGTCAGATGTGTTATTATGGAACCAGTTGAATTTTACAGTGCTGTGCTTGTAAATCTTGCTATCATGTCCATAGTTTGCTGTTTGCAAGTCCTTTGCAACCAGATCAACCAGATGGGCATGTGTGGCCACATACAGTCCTTTATAATTGTAGCATCCGTGTAGTATGTGTGCAACTGTTTCATTTTCCTGTTGAGTTGTGTGTAATACACAGTAGGGTTTGTACTTTGATGGGTACCATGTCACCAGATTGTACCTGGTTGGGAGACACTGTAATCTTGCTTTAATCATGAATATTAGGATGTCATCTGAGATTGAGGGGTTTGTCAGGACAGAATGAGATACAGAGTGGTCGGCAAATTGGAGTAATGCGAGTTTTCCTTGCAGTCTGAGCAGTCCAGTGCTGTCCGTTTTGGGTCTGTTTAAGGTGAAGAATTGAGTCTCTTGTGTCTTAATGTCTTAATCTGTAGCTAGTGAGATGTATTGTCTTTACTGAGGATCACCAGGGTGGAAACCGGTGGGTCGGTGATTATGTTGTCGTTGAGAGCGACTACTTCTCCGTCGGGTCCCAGCCAGGACAGTTTGAATTTCACAGAAATATTCTTGAAGCCTGTAGGTGAAGTTGCATGTGTGAAAGCTCATTTAGCACTATATCCCCTTTTCCGTCAGACTGTTGCAGACACACTCCTGACTAAGCCACTTGTTTTCATAATCAATAATAATAACTGCAGTCAAACTAGAAACTACTCTTCCGTAGCCCAGAGCGCTGTTAGAGCTTGTTCTCATTCTTAAACCTTCTTGACTTCCCCTGCCCCCAGTTAACCTCTCCCCTCCACTCTGCGCCATTTGCCCTGCCTGCTGCAGAGCAGCAAGGCGTGCATATGTCAACATCACATTAACGCTCCACCTCGTTCATGTCCAAACATGCATGTGACATGACTCAGCACAACACGCCGGTGGGAAACACGCTCCTCTGAGACTAGAGGGCTTTGAAAGAGGAAGATGATAAGAGAACAGGGACAGAAATAGACAGAAGGGATGAAGAACAGAGAAAAACAGCTGATGTGAAAGAGAGAGGATGAAGCAGTGTAGAGAGTGAGGGAAGGGAAAAATGGGAGAAACAGAGCGAGTGATTGTAATGTTTTCCTAAATAAATGCAGAGAAGTAGCATATATGTAAGCATACAGTAAGTGTTCAACATTGACATTTTCCCTTGTTTTGTTTTATTTAATGTTGGGAGATCGTGACAACCATTTCCATCTCTGATCAACCTATGGAAATACCCGTTCTTTTTCTCCCTTCACTCCCTCTACACTTGGCTCACTCTTCATTGCCATGGCAATGATGTTACAGTGAGTCACTTCCACATATCCCTCCTCCTCAACACCGCCAAGAAGGAACATGGGAGCATGTGAGAGAGCAACAGAGAGACATAGACAGAGATAGAGCGGGAGGGAGACAGACGAGGAGAAAGGGCTCTGTTTCCCTGGAAACAGACTGGGGGTCTCCCCAACCCCCATTGGTTCTCAACTGGTTGCTTGTTACCCACAATGCTTGGAGCCAACAGAGTCTCTGTTTCTAGGTTGTCTCTGTCCTCTCTGTTTTGCTCCGTCTCTTCATATGCATGCGCAAACAAACACACAGGTTCAGCTCAAAATTCAAGTACGCATTTTATACCACTGAATCAAGCCGTTCATTTTCAGATTTGTTTTATGCTAATTCATAATCAGATGATAAAACATCAGTCCCAAACAGGATCTTACCTTGTTTTGTTTTGTAATTATTGCAGTTAGGAATGATTGAATGTGCAACTGCTTTTCTGAACAAATGTGATGCTGTTTATAGCACTTTTTGTATTATTTCCTGTTAAAATACAATGCCTGCAGGTAGAAACTGGAATAGTTTTGGGAGCCAACAAATAATCAGTTCATAATTTCTTCCAGTAAGAGGTAAAATTCTCTTTAAAAGGTTGCATGCAACTGGTGGTAATTGCAACAATATGCAAGAAAAGGCTTGGAAAAACAAGTTATAGATGCTTCCGCTTAGAGAAGTTTAGCTGAGATTTGAATTGATGGAGCTTGTTGGGAGACAGCTTTGCCTGAGAAGAAGAGGGAACGAAAGTCCCAGAGTCAATAACGTAGCTGCGAGGAAGTTAGATTGTTGAGGTAGAATATTGATTTTATTAGATCTGGGCTCCTAAGAGTAGCTCTGAACAGGATCATTTTATGTAGGAAGGAGCAGTGATTTGAAGCATTCAAGCATTCTTTCAATTTGACCAGTTTTTGTGAAAGAGTTTTGAGACAGAAAACAAGTTGATTAGACCGGGTGAATCAGAAGTAAAGACCTGTTTTATGAGTAGAAACAAAGCTTGTACCAAGAAGCAAAAACATGTCCATGGTCAAGTGTGGGTTTGAGTGTCCTTCTGTTTAATGAAACGGCAAACATTCATACTGTACAGTACGTGTTTGTGATTGCAGACAGGAGCTGTTTTTCAGTTAAGCCCCAGGGTCACTACACCTTCCTGTCCTTCTGTCAGACACAGACAATGTGTCTGAATATGTATACACTTATTTTTCCAGAGTGCATCATGATGTAGATGAATAAAACAGTCCTGCATTACTACATATTTACAAACAAGTGTATCCTTTAGCTGTACATCAAGACAGAATACGTGAGCTGCTGTTAAATTGAGCGGTGTGAATACATTTCCATGCATGAGTGAGAGAGTTATGAATGTTAAATCTGACAGTGTGAGACGGAGCACTGGTTTTTATCAAAGGGGGTTGCTGTTGGCACTGCCTCTTGACCCCTTCTTCCACTATAACTGCCACGTGCCTGCTATCTCCCACAGCGATGCCACACAATGACACCAGGCTCTCCTTGCCTTGAATTCTCACTTGTACAGTAACACTGCTGCGGGGGTTGGACTGGTCAGACAAAACAAGACATTTGAAGACAGTTTTTCAAATTGAATGCCCATCTTTGCCTGTCACCCTGTGAGGCTGCATGCCCGGCTGATTCTTTATGTGTTGCCTGGTAAAAATTTGCGTACTTGTCTTCTTGTTGACTGAATAGCATAGCATCGATCTTTACCCTTGTTTTGTTTTGGTTTTTTTTTTTTTTTTGGGGGGGGGGTTCTCTGTGGGAATCCATCACACATTAACATTGATGTAAACATGTAAAGCTAAAAGCTCAATCAGTGGGATAATGGTAATTGTACATGAAGACCATAACAAAACAACCACCTGCAAATTTCAGTTCACAGCATATTTTCATAACTTTTTATACAATTACCCCTTGATTCTTATGGGAGGACTCATTTCTCAATGACTTGCTTCAGTTAATAAGCACATTCTAATCTGGAGGCTGCACAGCACAACCAGTACAAGTGTCGGACACTGATAATCTCCTGAAATCAGTAGTGAGATATCTTTCTGTTCTCCCAAACTCCCCCACTTTTTCTAAATCCTCAGCCCTTCTACCACCAGTCTGCTGCTCTAACCTCTAAACTGTCTTTTCCAGAGCTTGCAAGAATAATCCACTGAGGCAAATTTGAACATGTATAGTGTAACCGTATAATTATTCTGCAAACCTAAAGTGCCAAACGCAAATACACAATAACACACATATGCACTTAACACAATTTGTACGTATAGGGAGACGTTTCTATCTATGGACCATTTTTCAGTACAGCAAACATTTAAAGGGTCTAAATGTCATAATGTAGTAGAAGAAATGCAGCTAATACACTCAGTATTGTTTCCACAGGTCTTACAAGCAATTTCATGCTGGCTCCATTCTTTCTCGTTCCGCTTTAATTTGCCCACATTTTGTTAAAGATCACAGAAATTAGTTGGGACAAAAGTTTGAGAAACCACTCAGTTCAAAACACAGTATTATTATGTATCTCCATTTATGAACTATCATGATCCATTGCAAAATATCTGTATAAATAAATGCAGTCATGTTGGTGTACATGCTGTACTAAGATGTTACAGCTATGTGACAGCTGTTAACTTTTAAAACCACAAGACTATCCAAAAGCAAAAGACAGAAGCCTGAAATGACCCGCATGGATTGATGTCTTATTATTCAACGACAGAAATGCAACAGTAGCTGACTTATGTCTCTAATAAGGCAATTTCCTGGCCAAGCATAAGAATTTTAAAAATAACTTGTTTTTATGACTTCATGGCCCCTCGCAAATGGAAACCACTCATTTAGTATCAAGAACACAATTTACAAAGCACTTAACAGAACTGTAAACGGCCTTTCTGCCTGAAAAGCCTCGTCTGAGAATGGAAATCAATAACATTGCCTCTCGCCTCACATTGTTCATCAGTCTTTTCTTTCTTTCCCTTTTAACATTAGATTACTGGATTACTGTCCTAGAAGACCTTTCTCACACAGTAAAATCTGGTGATATGATTGACACATACAGTACACAACCGCATGCAAAACGTCATGCATATGTAAACAGACAGAACAGAAACACACTGTTAAGACGGTTTCTTTAAAGTAGATTTACTCAATGCCAATTGTATGTACAGTAGTTCAAACTGGGATAATCGTGCAAATCAAGACTAAAGCTTTGTCCCAATCCCATCAATTATCAAAGGGAAGGGACCCAAAGATGATGTGAATGAGCTCCTACACCTCCACAGCATTAATAAGGACTTCACTCAGTAATTAGCTATCTGAAAATAATTACCATCAAAATGTCTGATTAAAATCTCCATCAGTCTCAAATTCAGGAGACTGAAAGAGAGACACCAGCATCAAATTAAGGTGTGCTACGTTTTCCAACGACTGCCACCGCGGTTGTCCCCTCATTGTGTTTTAATTGAGAGGCAGATATGTGGGTAGTAGTACCTCTGATTGGATCGGAGACGCAGCGCAGCATTGGAACAGTTGATTGAAAGTGACCTTGCTCTAATTACGATTAGTCTAATTATAATTCTCTGATTACACCCATGCAGGAAATGTAAGAATAAGATGTTGCTGGTGGCCTTTGCTAATGACGTTAAGATTCTAAATGATGCCTAAATTGAATTTATTCTGATCAGATAAGAAGAAACAACAAGATACTGTTGTTGCCATCTAGAGTACAATTGAATTGAATCACTGTAAACTTGTTTTTGGTGTTAAAAAGAGATTAATTAATCCATTTAAAGTGGAAGTGTCGGACGCTTTGTGTCCTCTTTTTGACTTATTCTCATCCCTCTATCCATTTCCATGTTCCCCTGTTTTTCTCCGTCTCCCAGGGCTGAGGTTGTGCTGCCCTCCAGCTCCCTTTCTCGCCACCAGGATGACATCATCACATAGCTGCCTCGTCCTTGGAGTGCCTATTCATCACCCTGATCATCATTGCCGGCATCAGCAGCATCACCTGCGTATGCGCACACATTTACACAAGCACGTACACCTACTGTGAGAAGATAAAAGAGAAGAGAGCCCCCATTGGTTCTGTGGGATTGCAAGGCTCAAGGAAAGAGGGAGAGAACCACAGAGAGGGAGGGAGAGAGAGAGAGAGAGAGAGAGAGAGAGAGAGAGAGAGAGAGAGGAGAGGAGAGGAGGGACGATCCTGCTGGGGTAGGTAAAAACCCCTGACCTGTGCACTTCCAACAATACATCTCAATAAACCACAGCACAGACAAATGTGATGAGTCAGACTTAGTGGGAAAACAACAACATAAAAAGCAGGAGAGAGAAGACCCCTCCACACCTCCTGTCCTCCTCCACATGGCAACTTCCCACGAGGAGAGCCGCACTTCCTCTCTCCTAGTCACCAGCTAATCTAAAACTTCAAGAGCTCTGGCACTGCTCACTGTATTCCGGTTACTGGGTGGTGCATGAATGAATAAACCAATGCCTTGATGTGCGGGAATTACAGCAGTGAAGTGGAGCCACACGAAAACACAGCAATAAACAATGTTTCCACCACACTGTCTGCCTGCCCAGTCTGCTCTTCAGCCTAATGTGCTCACAGTACTTTAGCCTGATATGTGTGCGTGCAGCGTTTTATAGATGCTGTGCTCTGGTAGAATATAACTAGCAGGTATTACAAACCTTAAGCAGTTCTCTACACTTCTTTATCACACATTCAATTAAACACCCCTTCAGATGAAAGATTCAGAACTGGATAAAACCAATTCACAAGGTTGTAAAGACTTATGATAACCAAACAGTATGTTGTTCTGGGATTAGATGTGAGAAACTGATGAAGGTTGGTGAATCCCCACTCTCAACCTTATGGCCTAAAAGTGCACCAAAATTTGCACCTCAGCTCTAAATCCTTAGCCTCAGTATTTTTGGCTTGAAGGCTGCAAAAAATAGCAGCAAACCACTCGTTGACATTGCCATCCTCCATATTGCTCTTTGCATGATCTACAGTAGTAAGCCAAAATATTTTAGAGAGTGTGTGTGGTAAGAAAAGGTGTTATCTGCATTGCTTTGATGAGAATTGGTCAGTCTTGTCATTGTAGCATTTTAAAAGACATCAATTCATCAGTATTAATACTATGGAGATCCAAAGTGTTCAATATTAAATAAATAAAAAGACATTATGTAATAAATATTTGTTTGAATACATACAGACACAATATATAACCATGGGAATGTGAAATAATCTGACACATTATTTTATCCTGCTTCTTTCAAGTTTACTGCAGGTAATCTTTAACTCATTTCATATCAGCAGCAGCTTTAATTTCAGTTTGCAAAGTCTGCTTTTATTTCACAATGCCATTTTCCCCAAAGGACATCTTATTTCATACTCATTCTTATTCTCACAGAGTATTCAATCAAGACAAACAAGGCAGAGCCAGTTATGTAACTTCCCTCATCAGACCAAAGCAACAGCCAAACTTAAAAATGATGAGCAAAAACTTCATAATAATGGGTTGAGTCTTAAAACATGTTTTCTAATATTTAACATTTTGGGTTTCAATATAATATGCATCTCCCTGTATGGATTCCTGCATTAATCGGAGAGTGCCATTAAGACAGAAAGGGCAAGGAAAGCTACATCAGGGCAGACTCACGTAGTCATGGAAGGCCTTGGCCTCACTGGAGTGTTCACATGTGTCTCTTCTCTCTGGAGCTGCACAGTACAGGTCCCAGAAAACACTGAAACACACAGAGAGGCAGCCAGAGAGAAGCATGATGAGAAAACAGAAACATTAAAGCTTGACAGATAAAAATAAAAGTCAATTTTAAAGGCAGGGTAATCCAGCATTCAGGCAATAAGTGCAATTCTATTATCGTCATTGGAATAGACAACTTTAGGCGACTGCGTTACAATTTGCAAACAGCAACCTGAGGAAGAGATTTTGGGGACAATTAATGAGATGAAGACAAATTAAAATGGAAGAAGAAGGAGGGAGAATGATTATTTTAATTAATACTGTCAGTGATGGAAATTAAGAAAAACAGCATGAAGAGGAATGCAACTTGAATCATTAGACATAAAAACACTCACCACCACCATGAGTGGAGGAACCCCGGAGGTTCTCCTAATGTGATGTTCTTCTCCCATCGGATCTAGACAGACAGATAGACAGACAGACAGACAGACAGAGAGACAGAGAGAGAGAGAGAGAGAGAGAAAGAGAGAGAGAGAAAGATGCTTCTGAAACATATTAAGCAAAAAACATGCCTGACATCTGAATTATCTGCTTTGCAAGGTTGAAGAGGGTGCAAGGGAATTCTTATAACACATGCCATTATGTAATTATATTATGATTCTCATGCAATGGAATCATAAGTAGGTAAGTGAGTCTGTGTGTGCCTGAAAGCCTGTATATTCACAAGTACGTGAGTGTGTGTGCAAGTGTGTGTGTGTTTACTGAGTCAGGGGATGGGCAGAGTCTGAGGTCAGAAACATGTACCAGCCTGAGGAGCCCAACCAAACCATTGTATAATACATACACCCTTCAGCCTGCTCCTCTACCACATTATCTGCTTCAGTTTCTGTGTCATTCACTCTTCTTCACGCTTCTTTCTGGCTTTCCTTATAACTGCCCTATATCCTGTATTCACTCCTCCATTCCTTTCTTCCTGATGTGTCCAAGTCAAGACAAACGTGTTTATAGTCATTCTGAATGGCCACACAGGCATAATATCTTTTCTTATCAAAAAGTGACAAAACTAATAGGGTGGAGGATACAAAAGGTTAAATGACAAGTTCAAATTCCACCTGCAAGCAGCAATTGTCATATCAGCCAGCAAAATGAACGATAACTGGATAGAAATGAGAAGCTACTTTTGTCTACCAGACAATCAAAGCAATCAAACAAATAAACCAGGAAGCAGTGTCTTCTGTCACTACTACAGTTAAATAAGGATTCCAAAATAAGGTTGTGCATATAAATGCGCTAATTGTCTGAAGTCAAGGACCCATTGCTTCAAAAATTAAAATGAATTTTGAGTGGTAAATCTGCCACCGTTATCATTGTGAACTGCATAATGACCTGTGCAAGAACAGAAAGATTGACAGGTGTAGCAGTAATTAAGGGGGGCCGGACTTAGCAAATGGTCAATTCCAATGCTGAGTTTTAATAAAAGGTGCGGGGGAAAAAGACACCATCTGACAAACACTTCAGTTGAATCATTTTGACACCTTAACACCTTGGTCAAAGTCAGTGACTGACACGAGCGCTGACATCACCCACAGTAGGAATGATTTATGCTCGCAGACAATGTCAACTGATGTGCAGAAACATTCAAACACACACACACACACACACACACACACACACACACACACACACAGACAGACAGACAGACATACAGCTGTGGGCAGCAGTCTGGCTTCTCCTATCAAACTCTGACGCTTTTGTTTAGTCTGCCTTTCCTCTCTATAAACATACTTACATCACTCTGACTTTTAAAGTGATCTCACAATCGTCTTTTTAATTCCCTCCATTGAAATGTTTCATACGGGTAAAAGAATGAGACTATTGTACCACCTGCTCTACTAGCAGAGTGTGCAAGCGCTAAAATAACAGGAACAACTGAATCACTGTCAATCTGACCGTCCTGACCTCAGCTGCAGATCAGACACAGTGACTTTTAGAAGGAATGCTTTGCTTTGAAGTCCAGGAACTGCCTCTCTTTGTTTATCCCACATGCTTTCAATCTACGTTAGCAGTTCTAGTAAAGACATTGGGTAACTTGAAACATTATAGGCAGCCAGCAGTTTCCATATAAACCATGACAAATAAGAATTTACCCTCTCATAATTGCTCAAATGGTACAGAAGATGCAGAATGGGCATGACATCCCTCATTTCTCACATTTAATTGGCTGTAGCTCAGACCAAACACGATTGCAGACAGTTCAGGTCAGGACACTTTTTAGCATGTTCTTTTATTCCCCCTTTCATCTGGAAAGCGTAGAAGAAAATAGCATTGACTGCGCCCGCATATTCTGTCTTCTTGTGGTCTGCACTCCCGGACGGTTCGTTCTTTTACCTTCACCATGCTTCAGTGACATGCCTTCAGCTTGATTTCTTGTTGCAGGTTCTTCTGTGCTGTCTGTCTGATTTGGTAGTTATGTTTAGGTATTCGGCTCTGATTCGTGACTTGTCTTTCTGGGCTCTTGTTTCCTAAGCCTACACCTGCCATACTACCTACGTTTTTACATGGTGTTTGAAACAAAAAAGGATTTCTGTCCACACAAGCGTTTAGGCTCAGTATCAGAAATGATCTCCGTCCATCTCAAAACTAGGGGTGGGAATCACTAGAGGCCTTACGATACGATATCATCATACTTATGTCACGATACGATATTATTGCGATTTTAAACATATTGCAATATTCAGTGATATATTGCAATTTATTACCTTTTTTCCAACTTCAAATTTTTCCCAATTTCAAATTATGTCCCCAAAAGGAAACTTTGTCAACATCTGTTTTATCTAAAAAAGATAAATTTCTCTGTTTGGTCATCTCACTTCAATTTTATTGCTGCAAAATGGGATTGTCAAGCAGACAGACTGCCCAACACATATATAATAATAAAAGATCGATTCTTGGCGTCTGTGTATCGATACAGTATTGCCACAGAAAATATTGCGATACTATGCTGTATCGATTTTTTCCCCCACCCCTACTCAAAACGCATATCACAAAGCTGTTCAGCCAAGCAGATTGTCTAATGTTACTCTGTGGTTGATAATCATGGATGTATAAGTTGAAAATACAGAAAATAATTTGAAGGAAGAACAACAATGGCAAAAAATTATACCAGGGATTTATTTGCTTGGGCTGACGGCGAGGTGGAACTGTTACTAAGGTATGTAAGCCTACCTAACCGAAAAGACTGACTGACTTGCATCGTCGTTTCCAAAAGTTTCTGTTTCTGCCCGTCCAGACTACAAAGCAACCCCGGAGTTTTCAAACTAAAACGGGGTCAGCAGCCTTTCAGGATGTCTCCGTTTTAGGGGCTCGTAAACAGCGAAGTAGTGTGGCGTGAGGTGTAAACATAGCAAAAGATACGTGTAACATATTAGTGTGGATGTACCCTTAGAAAAAACTGTAAACAGATGAGGATGATAAAAAGTGGCCTTTAAAGACAGGTTTTACTCCACCCAACTACTCCTGAAAGAGCTACCTTATGGGATGATGTTTACCCAGTGCTCATGCATGCACGCCCAAGTGTATTGTAGACAAGTGGCTGTGTTTATACTTGTTGCACTCTTAGCTAATGCGTTCTCAAACTTATATGCGACACTGCCTATCCCTTTCATCCGGCACATCTGCCGAAGAAAGAGCAAGTGATATAGCAGAGAGGAAAGGGTGTTAGGGAGACAGAGCGGTGTGCGTGCACACACACACACACACACACACACACACACACACACACACACACACTAAATCAGAGCGATGAGAATTGGTGCCAGCTGATGATGTAACCTTTTCCATCCCCCTCTCTTTGTTCTGCTCTTCCTCTGGCCGATGTACAACCAGCCTCTGTCTCCTACATTGTAATTTACCGTCATTTACAGCGAAGCACCAGAATCAGCTGACCTCATTTCCACCCTGTCACCTTTTAACCTCTGCAGAATTAATGTGAGTACAAGCTTGCTTCTCATGGAGAGTAGTGGAGAGATAGATCAAGAAGAAAGCGGAGAGATCTCAAAGAGAAAGTGGAGGAATCAGAGAGGACGACAATGACATAGAAAGAGATCGACTGAGATGGAGCTGCTGAGCGGATCAGTGAAGGATGTCAGTCTAAGATGTCATCGCCAGGCATGAGCATCGTAACTCTCCCTGTGCTCCGGCTCCAGTCCCACTAAAGGCAACACTGACGTTAACTAACTAACCTGTTGGCTCAGCACTGTAAGGCCAGACTAATTGAATTAGCTGCAGCACTTACTGGGTCAGACCACCCTTTAGAGTGGACACATAAAGTACATGGGCTGCACTCTCAAACACACGCACACACAAATACATGCAGCATCTTTGTGACTTACCTCTGAGAGAAAGGTCTGTGCTGACTTCTGTGCTCCTACATGCAGCAGGTACTCGTACACATACAGAGCTAACCTGCACATACAGATAAAGAACACAATGGTCAGTTTGTACATTAAGATCTAGGTGAGTAAAAAAACTGGTTAAAAATACGAAAAAATTGAACATTATGAGTGGACGCGAACAGATGTACAGTAAGAGCGAAACAGTTAAGAAGAAAAACTAAGCATTTGAAATCCCCCAAACATTCACCTTACGTATCCCTAAGTTTAAGCATTTATGAGTTTCAAGTTCTGACTTTGGGGCCAGAAAACAACTGCTTTGGGACCTAAGAAAATTATACCACTCCTTATTTAAAATAAATGTATATTTAAGAGGGAGTTTCTCCCAGGATTGTCTAAAAATAAAAATGAAGGAGGTTACGCATGGATACGTATTGCCAAGCAGCTCCTAGATGTGCAGTGATGTGTGAGGGCGTCACAGTTCGTTACAAATCTCATGAGGAACAGAAAGACACACTCCAGCTTAGGAGCACTAATCATCTCCCTAATCCAGGGCAACCTTTTAAGAAATTTAAAATTCACCAGGCATTATGCTAAAGCTAAAACCCACCTGTTTAAAAAACAAACAGCATGGTGATAAGAGTACCCTTGGTGGGACTGCACTGTAAAACACCTCACCCTCGTGCTTCGGGCTCTCCACAGACTTCCTCCCATGGCTTTGATCACAGTAAGAATTAATTACAGGCTTGATTTGTTAATCAATTCTCCTCCCAGTGTGTCTGTGCTGGTACTAACAGCAACTTAGAGAAGAAGGGGGGTGATGATCTACTGGGTCTATAAATACAAGATAAACATTGATCCCCGGGAGATCAATAGCAGATCACACTGACTCCTAACAGCACCCTGTAGATTTGGACAGGAGTCTGGTGTAACAACATACAGTCACTGTGCATGAATAATGAGATGTTTGTAATGAATTTAACAAAGGGGGCAATGAGCAGGTACATTTGTGCCTGATGCTCACATTTCCCCTAAAAACAGTATTAGGTTAGGGGCAGATTGGCGTGATTCATACGTGATGTAATGTTCCTGAGATGTACTGTATATGTATTTAGCCATATTAGAAAATACATGCTCAGTTAGAAGTTGGAGAGCTGAGGTAAAACAGGACCTCAAGTGTGTTAACTAAGCAAATTGTTGGTAATATTTGGTTGTAAAGGGCTTCACTTCCAATTATTTCCATTATCTGCCAATCAGTTAGTCAATTTGTCACTGTCTATAAAATGGCAGAAAACTGTTGATACAGAGGTGCCAGGGTGAAACTGCTAGTTGTGTCAAACCAACAGTCAAAAAGCTAAATATTTAAAGTTATTATATACTATTATATATGACAAAGAAAAGAATCAAATTCTCACATTTGAGAAGCGGAAACTAACGTTGGACATGTGTGTCATTTTTTTTTATTATTTTTAATTATTTGTTGATTAAAATCTAAATAGTGGCAGCAAAATAGTTCTGATTGAATTGATTACTTTGACAAATCTTTAGTTTTAGCTATGCATATAGATCCAATATACAGAAAACTGAAGCATGAAGCATGACACAGCACAAGCTTTGACCTGAAACCTAGTGTGTCAGTGGGTGTTTGTGTATATGTTTATGATTATGTATTGTCATGCGTTAAAGATGGTCACACCGGGACAGCAGCTGTCTTCGAACCTCCACTGAAAAGGTGCTACCAGGCTGCTGTAGCCGATCCACACTGCTCCTATATTGAGGTAAAAATAAACTCCCCAGACAGCCCTGTCTGCCTGTCTGAAGATGATGGACTGCACACCTTTCTGCTCTGCACACAGGTACTCTGTCTCGACCCCTCCTCCTCCCCCATCCCCTCCTCCATTTCCATCTCTCTTCTTCATCACTTTTTAGTCTCGCCTCCTCCTACTCCTCCTCTCTTTCTGTGCCTTTTCTGTCTGCGTTCATCTTGCACTCTTTTTGGTAAGAGGCCATGCTTGTTTGATGATAAAAGGATGAAGGGAAGCAGCATAAAGCTCTTTCTTACTATCCTCCCCTCCCTCTTTCCATCCCATCTTCTCTCTCTCCATTCCCCCCGTGGCCTGGCAGTAATGTTTAACCAAAGAGATAGAGACAGAACGTTTCACAGGGACAAGGTTAACAGAACAGTGAGAGGCTTGACACAACTCTTGACACCTCAACGACAGAACATGAATAAAAGATGCAGCCTTTTTTTTTTTTCAAGGTACTGTACAACTCTGAACATTTCTAGTCAAAAACTCGTCCAGTTGCTTTGTTCCGCATCGTTTTCCTGTCAACCTGTCTAAATCTGTCACTCTCCCCTGAGAACCTTAACATCAGCAACAGCAGCATCAGGACATAACTATTTATTAATAGTGAAAGATCTCGTGTCTCTGCAATGAATACATTCACAGCGATGTCGACAAGCCTGATGGACTGCATGATGAATTCATTGTGTCAGTGGTAATAAAGAAAGAAATGAAATCTTGTCCTCAGCTTGCATTGGCCTGTATCCAGTCAGCTGTCCGTTACCTCATATAAACATAGCCTCGCTCAGTAGCTGAAATGTTTGACCTGACTGATTTCAAAGGATCTGTAAGATGTGACCTTTGGCCTGATACAGAGAAAGTGTCAAAGGAAGTGAGGAAACCCAGTGAAGGTAGAAGCATCAGGGCAACAGTGGGGAGCAAAGGTTATTTAATGAAATAAAGAAAAACATTACAGGGCAGCAAAGGTAAGCAGGTTCATGCAAGTTTTGGAGAAAAGATAAAAGGAAAGGAAAAAAAACGAACAAGCTAATTAATTCACTGCTCCTGACCTTAAACAGAACAGTTTAAATGCACTGATGCTTGCAAAAATACATAAATCAGACTTTAACCACTCCTCTCCCTCCTATCTCTTATTTATTTAACACACACCAACAGAAGGCAGAGCTGAAACAGGACTGATAACAGACAGCAAAGCAGCAGAAGAAGGCACGTTGTTAGCACTCAATAGGGCCTATCTATTGAACTTTAACTCAAAACTACTAATTTCCTCAAAGACGAGCGATAGGCTTTGAAAACACAAAACCCCCTCACGCTGCTCTCTCATTGTTCAGTTACCACTTGTTCAGCTGAATTGGAATTCGAATGACTGACAATCTAAATACTAAGCAGAGATAAGGTTTGAGGATTAGAGCATGGGGGACTGTTCAAGGTTAAGAATCCTCTAAATTTGACATAATAAAGTGAAAGCATTACAAAGACTCTCATGTCATTAAATAAACTGTCACTTTAAATAATCTTTGCATTAGGATTTGTGGTAAAAGGGCTCAAACTGAGGCAGCCAATGCATTTCTAATGGTTTTTGACTCTTCACATTAAAGCTGTTTTGGTGTTTGCCCTTGCTGTCGGACATACACCAGAAAATTGAAGACATTTTTTATTTCCTACCTGTCTGCCCTGGCAATTTGTGTTGTAAATAAGAACCACTTTATATTAATCACAACTGCAACCAGGATGATTGAAGAGATCAGGTGCCTCCTACTTTACTTCCTCTCCCCATGTGCCTTGTGTGTGTGTGTGTGTGTGTGTGTGTGTGTGTGTGTGTGTGTGTGCGCGCGCGCGCGTGCATGTGTGTGCATGCGTGTGTGTGTGTGTGTGTGAGGTAGTTGTAGTGAGTGGGTACAAGTGCAGAAGGTAGGGCAGAGGGGGTGGACTTCAAGATCCACACCTGACCCTTTTCTCCTTCAGATTCGAGTGGTTTTGTCTTCTATGAGTCACATTTCATTAAATTCATATTTGCAACTGAACCCATCCTGACTGCTCCTGTGAATCTGCAAAAGACCAGACAGCCTGCAAGCTTCAACAGTTAGACACCGAGCTTAGCTTAATGAAGGCAGCAGGCAGAAACAGAGACACAGCGTCTATGTTGCTTTGTTACTGAGCCGTACAGAGAGGAGAGCAGGGAGAGGTAGCAAAGGTAGCTTGGGGCTCAACCACAACCTCAGCTTAAGGCAAAGGCATGAACTGATTTACCAAGATCAGCATTTAGGAGGGACCAGTAGATCACTGCTAATCAATTTACTGCCATGGCGATCAAAGACTGGCAGAGCTTCAAATTACAACAGACAATATGCTTCACTGATTGGATTTGCCTGTTATAGATTAGCTCCAGATTATTTCACCCTTGTTAAAGATAAAATGGAAAAGTGATTATACTGCTGATCTGAATCGGCATGTTAATTGACATATTTACAAGACTTGCTACCATGCTGACATAGCCTAATAACACATATTTGAAAAGCAATAGAATCCTAAATACATTCTTGCCTGTAAACATGCTCTTTCAGTGAAGCACAAGTCACCTCTTCAGCAGATAAAACAGTAATACCTTGCTCCCACAGTACTTACTGTAAGTTGTATAAAGCATTTATACTGTATTATTGGTAGTCTCGCATTGCCAGAGCGTCCTCCAGAGCGCTGCGGAGGAAGGCTAGTCTACACAACAATACGGGACAGGAGAAAAACTTGCTCGGGTTTATTGGCATTTCTTTAAACCAATCACAATCGTCTTGGGCGGCGCTAACACATATGGTGCCTATGCAAAATAGCCTCGGGAAGGAACTTGTTTGGGTGGAGTATTTTACTCAGAAAAAAGATAAATATAATTGGATTATCGGTTGTAGCTCAGAGAATGTTTCCCGAATCGACTGGAGTTTAGAATGCCAACACAAAGAAAGCGGAAGGTGAGGGACATCCGGCCGAAAATGAGGGACATCCGGTGGAACCTCCGGCGGCACCGGAACAATCCCGTAAATGAAACGCCGTCGATATAGACTATATTATTGGTAAAACTGTCTGGTGCAGGTCACAGTTTTTCTTGTAGCTGCACATATCTTTCTGTTTAAACTGTAAAATTATCTGTTGTCATCTGCTACAAAGTAGAACCACAGGGGAGACCGTAGCGTCTCACCCCCTCTAAGGAAGATGCTGAATCTGCCTTCTTTGCCCAAATTAAATTCTGGTGTTGGGTGTGGGCAGTGACAGGAACTCGTCTGTACCCACAGGAAGTGATAAATACAAATGGCCTCCTACGCAGTAAGTAGCAGTTAGATAACAAACCAGTCGGGGGAAAGATGTCTTGTCACTTTTGGTACTTAGTATGTAATTATCGCACACTGTAAACTGTACAAGAGTGTGCTGAGGGCTGTTAAATGTTGCATGTCAAATTAAATGACTTCTGGATATTCAAATCTGCAATAATTGATTTTCTGGCCACTTGGGGGCAGCGCAACAAGCTGTAAACACAAAATTGACAAAGTTGACAGGGTGAACTTATAAACAGTGGCTTATTTACACAACCGGCAGACATGGATTAACATTAGCATCCACTGGAGTCTTGTTTCTCGGCACCTGATGAATGTAACGTCTTTTAGCTCTGTTTTGCTCTCCACCTACCACTGAGGAATATCTGGCACTTTAGCTGCTAAATGCCCCACTTTCTTCACCATCTAGTCACTGACTGTAGCATATATATAGCTTTCTCACTAAAAATCAACTGCCTGGAAATGACACTGATAAGAGCAGTGAGCCTGAACAACAACAATCAAGTTGCAGGCTGGAAAACCAAAACAAGTGTTCAATTAATGGTTAAAAAAATAATTGCTGAGTCGGATGATAATTCTCTCTGGGTTCATCACTACAAGCGTCCTCGATCACATCACATCCAATACAGAAATATTCATTATAGCAGCTATACATTTAGAGTGGTTACCTGCTGCTACTAACCAACATGCAAAGTGAAGCTTATGATATATGACTATACAGATATGACTTTACTTGCCAAGTACCTGATCAGTATGATTTATCAATATGGGAATGTTCCATTAAAATCAAACATTGTGAGGATACTGTAAATCTCACAGCACATCAGCAAGGTCATTCCCCCAAATTTTAAAACTGGAGCAAATTAGCTTTCTAAGAAATGACCGTCACGTAGTGCCCCTATATAAGCCTTTCAGTGACACGTGTAACACTGACAATTGTGGTCAGTTTGATGTGTCATCACTGCATTACTCTGGTGAACTGGCAGTTATACAAGGGGTGGGGATATTGTTAAATATTATTGTTAATGAAGTGAAATGTACTGACTGCCTGAGTTGTCTAAAACCATAAGAAGTTTTCAGGTTTAGTGGTTATATCTATAACAGGTGCAGACTGAGTTTCTGGATGAATGTCAACCAGGGATTTATTAACTTGCAATGTCTCAAATGAACGGGTCAAACACGGGTTGAACACATGTTCATTAGGAGTGCGTATACAGACTTCCTGTTTTAAACAATAGCACAAGACACCTTTTTATTTATGATTTATTATCCTTTATATTTTTATTTTTAAAAAATTGAGGTATAACTTGATAGAAAAATGAACGAAAAATAAGAACAAATACCCAGAGAGGGAAACATACCCCCCCCTCCATGAAAGAAAATTACAGAAAGAGAAAGAAAATGAGAGAAAGAGAGGGATGGGGTGATGGGAGCGTAGCTGAGAGAGAGATGAAAGGTTCTGGTGAAGAGAAGAGAAGGGGGATTAGAGAGACAGGAAAAAAGGCAGATGGGGAGGATGGAGGTGATGGGTGCTAACGGATGAGCCCCAAGATGAATACTCGTGTGATCTGTAAACTTTCATATTCTAATGTTGAGGATTCTCACTTAGCGGTGTCGGGGTTAGCCAAGCACCCTGCTGTGACCTCCTTCTGCAAATGAACACAAAACCCTGCAACGAAAACAGAAAAGTAGACCTGATTTTTACCATTCTCTAAGAGAAAAAGCAAATAACTACATGCTGCGCTGACAACACAACATACAGAAAAGATGAAAGATACATAAGCATACTATGCCGAGTATGCACTGGATTACATTTTTATGAATTCATTTTAATGGGTTCTGTGTGAGAGGAAATAACAATGGAAAAGTAATCCTACTGTAGATTTAACTAAGTCAATGTCAGGAAGTTGAAATACTATAATTATATCCTGGATATGCTTACCTACTACAAAAGACTAAATTGCTGTCTTAAATCTCTGCTATGTGTGTTCACAGCAAAGAATAATGTTAGTAAAAGTGACACTGTGAAGTATCCACTGAGAGCTATAGTGTCTTTGAAGCACTTTGCTTTTTAAACGAAAGGAACACTTTACAGAAAAATAAAGCAATAAGGGGGAAATCAAGTGACTCCTTTACATTCCCAATGGACGAAATAGCACTTACACCTTACAAAAAATGAAACCTGCAGTTAACTCCAATTTGGTAAAGCTCATAAAGTTTCCTTACAGCATCATTTTCAATGTATTTTGTGTTGATGTTAATCATTATGTATCTTTCATTCAGTGTTGGTGAGAATCTACCTGTGCTCTTCTGCTAATGCAGCTTGTTTGTCATATGTTGTCAGGATTTATGAGACTTTTTTTTGTGTTCATGTTATATAACTTTGCAGCATATATGACTGATGCAATACAGGCAGTGACAACAGTAACCCAAGTACAAAGGCAGCTACAAAACTGAGTCAAGTTGAATATCACTTGGCAACATGTGTCAGCATTATTAGGCAAGTCAGCATTTAAACAAGTCAATTTTAAAGGCAGACAAAAAGCCACATGGTTCTATAGCCTAACCAATACTTGTTTTTGGGAGACTGATACTCTATATTTGGGAGTTTTAAAAAACATCAGACGATAAAAAGTCAATTGTAATATTTTAACATAAATGCATAATTTAAGCAAACAATCTTGATGCCCCTAAATTTCTTTTTTTTTTTTTAAGAATTGTGACCAAGAAACACACTAATCCAGATGTTTTACAGTGTAAAAATCAATTTTCAGTGCTCTATGCAAGAAAAACTATGTAATGGTGTTTCTAAATGACCTCAAACTTAGTTTAGGATTGCTGTACTGCAATTTCTTGTTAATTATTGGCCGACATACACCAATACGGATACATCTGCAATAAGCTAATATCGGCTGCTATATTGGCCTGGCTGATTTATCACCTTATAGGTCTATTGTTTTCCGTTTTAACATATATGCATTACACTGCAGGGCTATGTAATTATTCTAAGGTGTTTCTGTTAACATATAGTAATCATATGATGAGACTGGCTTCTCTTGCACTAGGCAGCGGTAAAGACACGTTTACAGTGGTTTACTCATTTTTGTTTGTATCTTTAGCCCACTGACTGACAGCACTGTCCTCTCATGACTCCACACCTCAACACAGAGTTGCAGGCCACAAGAGCAACACTAATCCCAGACATCTGTCTTTGACTTAGATTTATGATCATCAACATTATCATCATCATCACGCCCAGTCTATAAGGGAACTCTTGCCTTGCAATAAAGCCTCCGAAAGCCTGCCATCAAACAGATTCCACCTGTGGACGAGGAGAGTGCTGGCAGCTCGGGCTCGAGATAGCTCTGGCGAGATAGAAAGGGACCCCGCTATAAAAGAGATCAAGCCGCTGCCCCTGCTGAGGACAGCCCTGTGTGTGACAGCCAAACACTTTCCCTGATTAATCAAGCCTAGCAGCGGGGCTTTATGTGCCATTAAGAGCCCTGCTAAATGACTTCACTTCATTCATTAAAGTGGAGCATCCTCTGTGGGTAGAGGGGCTATGGTTGCAAGACAGACAGACAGACAGACAGACAAGTGAAAGCTGGGAGAGAGATGGTGGTAGGGCAGCGATGAGGATGGTGGGGGCACTGAGGCAAGATAAACAACGACAAATATAGACCCATTACAATGCTGAATAATTCATCCTATACGCATGGCTTCAAGAAAACAACAGCCCAAACAAACATGGGGATTATGGAGCCTTTATACAGTGAGGAACATCTTCAAAACAGGGCTATTTATGCACACACCTTGTTTGGGAAAGGTACAGCGACAGGATCATGGCCAAATCACTTTATTTGGAAAATCAGGTTCCAGTCGATTAATGCACGCATGATGCATTTTCATTATGACAAAGTATAGTTTTAATAAATCTTTGAGGGGTGTTGGACAGCTAGGTGCGAGGGGATTAATTGTATAAAAGTGCTGTTAGCTGCATACAGAAGATGCTTTGTTTGAGCTATTCTTTTAACTGTTCTGCAAACAATACATACACAAACAAGGATACGTATACAGTAAAACTCATAGAATAGAATAGAAAAAGCTAGAAAAGAGGAAGAGGAAGATTATGGAACACAAAGGCAATGACACTGATAGTATTAAGGGAAGGACAAAGATAGGTAATTTACCAATCAACAAAGAGATAAAAGATGTAGCAGAGGGAGAGAAAGATAAAGAGATAAAGATTAGCAGCAACAAGAGGACTAGAGGGTATAGAGAAGAGGAGAGAGAAGGGGAGACAGAAGAGAGATAGAGAGAGAGGGAGAGAGAGAGTAAATGATTAATGAAAGGAGCTGGGAAGCGCAGCGAGGGGAGGTCAGGACGGAGCAGAAGAGGAGCGATGCTGCAGCCTGTGAGCGAAATTGAAAAGGACAACATTATAAACATGCCTGCTGCTGTCACACACCTTTATCAGGCAGGATCTCTGAGAAAGAGGGAGCTGGTATTAGGCTGACGCATGCCTTTAACGCTAGATTTACAGTAGAACTGAACTGGCCTTGGGAGAATGGGAATTGGGAGACTAAATTGCAGTCGGTGAATGAGACAATTTCTCCCCTTTTAACTCATGAAGACAAAAACTAGTTGGTCACTATGCCTTTGAGAGGGTTTGTGTTGTTATTTACCCAATAGAGTTGGATTATGGCATAATACAACTACTGCAAGTGCATCAAATAACGTGATAAAAAACCTGATAAAGTTCACTGACAACCATCAACCTTGAGATTTATTATTTAAGTATGACAAGATTGTATAAAGACTTCCATTAGACTCCTTCAACTCCTGGCCATATCTCAGTCAAATACATGCCTTCAATTAATACCCAACTGGCAGTGTGCTGTGGGGATCGCTGGCTGCTCGCTGATGCATTTCTAATTGGTATTTTTGCTGATGGTCACAAGTTAAATCTATATTCTCCATTACCCTTCCGCGGCATCCCCTGGGGTCTCTCTAATGGCCCCTGCTAAAGGCAGAGCACTTGCATTGAGATATTCATATAAAGTGCATTATCTCTTACGTTGACTGGCCTCTGCGTAGACTTCAGCCGCAGGTTCGGTGCACAGTTGAGAGTTGGGAGGAGCAGTGAAAAGTTCACTTCGGCTTTGAAGATTAACAAAACAAGTGTCATAATCCGACATCGGAAGCAGCCTGAGGAGAGACACTCATACTCAAATAAACCGTGCTTTATCTGCTTGTGTCCCCTGTTTTGTCTCCACTGAGATTGTCTTACAAGCTGCTTTGCTGAGCAAATGTTTGTTGTAGCCGTTATCCCTCTCACTTCCACAACACATAGTAAAGCCCTTAGTGGAGCACTGGCTGGGTGACAGGCCTGAATATTTCCACCATGGGCTTGGCAAAGATCGGTGTAGCCTGGGGAAACAGAGCTGGCTGACTTCAGAAGTGTGTGAGAGGTTGACCGGCAGCCACACAAATAAAATCTCTATGACATTACACAGGTGGCTGATAAATCCTGTCACAGGAGTTAAATGAACTCGAGGGATAATGATGTTGACATGCAGCATTGTACTGTACGGTATTTCCTGCAATCAGCTGACATTAAGAGAAAATATTTTTAATAGTTCACAGACGAGAAATCATACATGTGGCTGTACCTTGCAGGGAAATGTTCCTCCTGCAAAGAAAGGAATTTGCCTGTAGAAGCATAAAAGTATGAGTCAAAAGAATGAAGCTCATATCCTGAAGGAGAGGATGACTCCTGCGTTCTTTGGCTCACCTCAGTGTAAACCTTATGTTTACCTTTCATTAACTAGAGATCCCAGAATCCTCTCCTCCCCCTCCCCACCCTTGGGACAGTCCAATACAAGGTGAACATAAATGCTGTAAAACACACACTTGAGAGACAAATTGTAAAGCAACAAAGAATGTTTGAATTATGAATTGTTCAATAGATGTGGAGGAACAACAATGCTCAGTTTTTTGTTTATTTATATTAACATAGTTGGTTGAGTTATATTTTGTTGTTCCTCATTTATTTGGAATACACGTTTTATAATAATACCCACCAGATCACAAATGCAACATCTTTACTTTCTGCTACAATGCACTATAATGTGGCAATAAACAGTAGCCAATTCTGAATAGGCTTTTTTTTTATCCTTTGTGAGAAAAAAAACGTCAACTCACATAGTAACCCAAGCTACATGGTGTACTGGACGGAGACTGATAACAGCCAGCTTATCAAGATACTCTGACCACAAGGCCAACTGCAGTTGCAACCCTCCACCCTGTGTTGTAAGGACAGCACATACTCTAACGGCTACACCCAAACCTGGTTATCATCAAATATGGTGGGCATGAAAAACAGTACACAGATAGAACATGGAGTCTAGCAGAGAGAACAGTAAACTAAATGTAAATACTGTGTAAACCACATTCTCTAATTGAGCTAAACTGCTGAAATATTTTTCTGGAGGGAGTTTAAATATATAATTGTTACATAACTCTAAATTAAAAATTAGAATATGTAGCACAATATAGACGAGAAAGAGTGTTTCACTTCAGCTGATGACTGAGCTGATGCTACAGTATAATCCAGAGAAATTTAAAATTAGCAGAGAAGTTCAGACCTGTAAACACTCTGCTGTTGGTGTGTCTCAATTTATAATAAAGAATTGATGTGTAGTTATAGTCTCATGTTAAATGCAAATAATCATACTGCTTGTATTGGATCGGTAGCCTAAGTTTAGGTATCGAAATCAGTATTGTGAGAAAAAAGTGGGATCTCTAAGCAGGTATATGACTTCACTATATGTAGTGGTTAATCCTCTTTTGGGGCATTATTTTCATAATTTATTAATCTGCTGGTTATTTTCTGGTCCTTAAAACATAAGAAAATAGTGATGCCCAACGTTATGTCATCATATTCCCTATTTTGTCCAACTAACGCTCCAAAACCTAAAGATATTTAGTTTACTATCACATAAGATGAAATAAAGCAGGAAATCCTCTCCATTTAAGAGCTGGAACTAGGTCATGTTTGGTATTTATGGTTAAAAAAATTATTGTAATACTTTTTATCAAACTTAATCTTTAATATATATTTTCCCCCATTCATTCTACTCACAGTTCTAGTTGTACATTTTCATGTCACCGAAATGTCTGTAGTAAAAATGAATGTGTAAGCCTTGATGATGGCAAAGGAATATTGATGAATTCATCATTTGGCTTTGTGTATATAATATATCGGTTTGTTCAGTGGGTGGTGAACCAGACTACTGACTGGTGGCAGCTCTGGCAGGATACACTCCCCCACTTGCATCTTGGAAACAGCAAATTAGTGCAGCTGCAACGAAGACTTGAAAAGACAATACAATGAAAAAGGAAACATCCCCCCCTGCCCGAAACAGGCACAATCAAAAAAAGTGAAACAGTTCTTGTTCTGTCAGCAGTGCAGAGACTCTACTGTCTCACAGAGCAGACAACAATGCCCAGGGCTGAGATAACAGGAAATGCCAGCTTATCAGAGAGAGGGAGAAACAGAGAGCGAGCGTGATGGCTAGCTCACTGTTTACTAACACACTAATTGAGCAAAAATCCAGTCGTGCCCTTTATATAAAAGTCATTTACACACACTGGTTTCTGCCAGTATGATTTTTCTACAAGTGGAATTTGTTTGCAGCACATGTAAAGTGGATAAATCAAATCAAAGCTGGGGCAAATCCATCACTTTCTTAATTTGAGTTCCATTTCATTGGCTGTGATTTGTTTAGATTGAGTCACCTCTCATGGGGAGTGTGTTTAATTTCACAGCTGAAAGAACACCAATGATTTTTAGGAGTGTTTTCCTTGTTCAACTTTCTCTACAAGCTATTACAGTAAATCTTGAATGCAACACAGCCATAAAGCACAGAATATTAAATTGCTGTTTACAGAGAACTTAAGAGTTTGATGACAACACTTGGCGACCATACGAGGTAAATTATTCTTTTAAAGTATATTTCCAGCATTATGCAGGATGAGGGGACTTTAACAGAATGTGAGTGTATAAATGCAGTTATACAATTGAAAAAAAAAAAACAGCTCTGTATATAAAATGGCCATAAGACCTTATGATGTTGGAGGACGATTTACCAATTTACTATGATATAAAGCAGAAAGTGCAGCAAAACCTCAAATTTGAGAGGCTTGACCCAGTAAAAACGGGGCACTTCTGCTTGATAAATGACTTAAACAAGTTGATTATCATTAATCGACTAATTGATTCAGAGCACTAGAAACCACACCTAAACTAAAGAGCACCACAAACTACAGTACAATATCAAAAATGAGCATGAAGTTGAATCAGCACCTCTCTAAAACAAGAAAAAGTGAACATTGTAACCCTCATGCAGGTAGTATTTATTGCAGAGCTGTGGTATTAGACTGCATAAAAACACTGATAAGGAACAATGTAAGATCAGTTTTTTGTTCTTTGATTGGACAATGACTGTTCGGGGGAGGGATTACTTCACACAATCATGTTGCTGTGCACACCATTTTCCAATAGATTGAGTTGTTTTACTTTAGGACCTATTTCTATTTCTCTTACACACACCACTTTCTTTTACTCTCACTATACCTTCTCTTACACTCTTACACTCTTACACACACACACACACACACACACACACACACACAGCGGAGCTGAGGTGTTTCCTAGCTGCCATAACACGCCTCCCTGTCCCTGTACAGTAGTATGTGGGACCGAGGATGTGACGGCCCGGGACACTCACCTCTCCCGCCAGCGACACAGCGTCATTGTTCAGCTCACACAATGCAACATTCCACAATCAGCAGCAACTCCAACAAAACCAGAGAGAGAAGGAGACGACTGGGAGGAGTGCATTGCTCTGATCTTATAGGATTAGAATTCCTTTCTATGGGCTCTAATGAGCCTCTATTCTTTTGAACAACAGCTTTGAGATAAGATAAAAGAAACTGATACAGATGAAGGCAATCTAGAGCAATTTAGGGAAGAATGTGAGGCTATTAAGGCCTGCACAAAGGCTCGAGAGGAAGTATAAATAAATGACTAAGCATTCAAAGAAATACATCGTGCTGCAACATGAGGATGTATAAATTACAGGTACAATTTATGCAGATGTCTTTAAATTAATAATACCATTTAATAACAAAAAAAACACAATTGGAAAAGAGAAAAGACATGTACTGTACCACTGCTGCCCTGCTCTGCACCTTGTGTCACTCATTTATACTTCCTGCTTCCCTATGGTTAAAAAATGGCATTTAGTGGACCTTAAAAAGTCAAGAACTCAATGTCAGAGATTTAAATCCTAAGCGAGAGGATATACTGCCTTGAATGGGGGGGGAGGGGGATGTCATGGAGGACTTTATAGGGATCAGTATACAGACAGCCTGTATGTGGTCATGCAAGGACGTTACATTTATAGATAATTAAAGTGAAGAACTCTGTGGCTTAACTTCACAAAAAAGACAAGGGACAATTGAGGCCAAGACATAAAAGAACTGAGGGCTATGCAGAAAGACGGCACGCTAAGAGAATATGTTTGTGTGCAGGAGCGAGAGTGATACAGAGAGAGAAAGAGAGTCTGAAGCAGTTCCTAAGCCTGGCCGTCACGCATGCTTAACCTTGCGCTAGCGCCTGTGCGATGCAGCTTGCATATCAATGATGGAGGAATATCAGCAAAGAGGCCTCTAACCAACCTCCACTACACTTGGCAGGCAGGGGAGGCACAGCAGCATCCGCACTTACACTATGGCCTTTACAGTAGCAATGCAAGTTAAACCACGCTGGTGAACACAAGGCCAGCTGTCATATAGTAAAAGTGAGTGTGACAGCTGACTTATGTTGATAACTAGAATTACCGCCTTGTGGTTGAATGCCTCTGCCATCCAGTTAAGTTGCAGTTTACATCCATGTCTGTACACTCATATAATATATGTGGTAAAGACTTTATATTTAACAAAAAGGTATTAAGCGATTTTTTGGCAAAACGTGAATGCTTCACACACATCTTCAACCACAAAAGATCTATACAATCACCAGAGTTTCAAGGTGGGCACCAAAGATTAGTATCACCAATTCAGTATCCGACTAAATGTCTCCCCTTCTGTTCCTGAGTTATGGCATTGAATTATGGCCAGAAAGGTGTTTTTGCCAAAAATGATGATGTCACAGTGAAATTGACCTTTGACCCTATTGTATATAAAATGTCATCACTTCATCATTTTATCCTAATAGATATTTGTGTGGAATGTTGTCATAATTAGTGTAGGAATTCTTGAGTTATGGCCAAAAACATAATGGCTCCTGCCGGAGGCATAAACATAGGGGAAAATATGACTATTTCACAAACATACTATCATACTGGACAGATAAAGTAAATAAATGAGGGTGCTAAACTAATTTATGTTTCAGTAATGGGAAAAATAAAAGCAGTAAGAAGGGCTTTTCTCAACGGAGCCTGTAGACAGTAAGTGTTGTTTCCACCGACAGCATTTACTTTTGGCTGGAACTCTCAGGTTACAGGAAGCGCTTTGAGGGAGCATCTCCACTGTGCTGTGGTTTGGAGCAAAGCCGTGCATATTTGGTGTCACCAGGGGCAACAACCAAAAACTACCTAACAAAACCACAAGTGCTACCACTAACACCATGAACAAAGCCTGACAGCATGGATCGCACTTTACAGTCATGGTCGACAAAGCATACGATGAAATGCCCCCCTTCTCTGCTTCATGTCTCACACTCATCCACAGTGCACTGATCTGAATCCTCCACTCCCCAAATGTCAGTATCTCAATCCCAAAGATAAACCTGATACACTGTAACTATTGCAGAGAGGAGGAGTGGGTTCCTTGAAAGGAAGAGAAGACAAAAGAGAAGAGAAGAGCGAGAAAAAGAAAGATATGATGTGATGGTGTGTTCCTAATCAAAACAGAAGCATTCAGGGACACCCATGGGGTCTGAAGGGACCAACACTGGGTGATAAACTCACTCATCCATACCCTCCGTCTTTTGAAGGGAGTGATAAAAGACTTTGAGGATGCTGTGCCCTCTCCTCCTCTCTTCCCCTTCTTTCCCACATGCTATCTGATGCCGACGGAGGCCTTTTGTCACGTCGATCCTTCTCAAGAACCCCAAGGCGATGTCCTGTGAGAATGCCTTCTACGGGGTCCTCTCTGTTGATTGACACGTCACCCCTCTTTCTGCCTGCGTCGATCAGAGGCTGTCTCCCCCCGGCTCACACAGCTCAATAAGAGGCTGCTGCTTTGATAGCAGTTCTGTGGCAAGTTACATCTCTGGCAGCGGGGATAAGAGAGAGACTAGGAGGGATGCCAGCAGATTAAAGAGGACTTTTAACAGCCTCTATGTGTTAAGCAAGTTAAAAAGTGTTTTCTATCAGGGCCTTGTCAAACTGTCATCATCACTTTCGTTTGAAGACAGCTCTGTACCCTGAAAAGAAAAAAAAGAAAACCTGTCAGAGCACCATTTCTTTTCCGGTTTTCTTGTAATCCCAGACTGATGATAATCTAAAATGCTGTGAGGATTAAATACATCAACAGCAGTTTTAAATTGATATCTTTTACTGACCCTCAGTGTTGCTGAGAGACAACAGTGCAGTGACAGTTCTCTGTGTTCTCGCAGTTGTTCACAAGCATCCCATGAGACCGGAGAGGCTATTAGCTGTATAATGATCACTGGATGTTGTAGTTCACATTCACACAGGCAGCGTGACAGACAGATTTGGAGGGATGAAACATATGGGGGAAAGTGCTGTAAGCAGACAGCTCAGATGGGCTTACAGACTTATACTCGTAGTGTGCTCTCTATTGCCCAAAGCGGCAAAGAGCGTACAGATACACACACGTTATCAGACAATTTTATATTGTTTTCTGTCGACTTAGCTAAAGCTGAGGCCCACCATGTGGTTCTTATGTTTGGGTTAAGGGTTTCTCGCTGTGGCTTTTTACTCCGTCGCTGGACTTAGGCCAACAGAACCAGGTGTGGCCACTTACCAGTGTAAGTGATCCACAGAGAGAGTGAGATGTGTGTAGAGTGCAGAGGTCCAACACACATTATGGAGCATTAGACCATGAGGTCCTGCAGGATATCACCTGACCCTGTCAGACCTGAACACAAAACCTCTCTTTTTCCCTTTAGAACTTTCTTTCTTCAGTCCTTTTTTTAACCTCTCAACTGTTGAACTTGAGTCAAATTTTACATTTGTTAATTTGATGCTCATTTTCCATACTCAGCCTCTCATTTCACCCGCCAAGCTGACCAGCAACATATGTTTATCCCCTGGCTACATTTCCTTTGTTCATGCTCTAACAAATGATCCCACTCACTCTAATGAGTGCACCGCTATCATTTCTCAAGGACACTGAGATGTAGTAAACAAACAAAAAAACTCATCAATTACATTCATAAGGTGGCAGCTGGCACGGACAAAATCAGATTCCCTGCATAGTCGATGCAAGGCATTGTGAGCATGTGTGTGAGATACTGCTCTATTTTTATTGCAGTTCTCCTGTAATGCGACTCACTGTCAGAGGCAGAGTGGCAGCCTGAATTTCTTCTGTCGGATAAACACTCCCAGCATGCACTGCTTTGCCTCAGTCTGCGCAATGCTGCATTGGCAGCCTCCTGGCAGGATTCTGAGGTGTCTCGGTTCAGAAGAAGCTGTGTGTGTGTGTGTGTGTGTGTGTGTGTGTGTGTGTGTGTGTGTGTGTGTGTGCGCGCAGAATGGTGATTCTGACAGTCCTAGAAATGCTTAAGTCTGCACCAGATTTATAGCTGGAACCTGAAGACTAAACAACAACAGCACTTATGATAGTTGGACCTGTGAGTTTACAGTTTCTGCTTATTAATATGATGAGTAAAAAACAGATAAAACAGGTTGTTTCTAGGAAAACTTCTACAAAACTAGAACTGTGCTGCTGTATACTGTGTGTCTAAATCCAAAAGAAATCGAGAGAAGTGAGAAGACTTGCAGCATGTGTGTGTTTTAGGCAGTGTTTGTTCCATGATTCATTACACACACAGAAAAGAATAAGGAATGTGTGCTATGCGCTGCAATGCAACTCACTCAGGACCACAACCCCAGAACTGTGGAATGCGTCCTCTTACTGCCAGTGACTGAAACCTACACTCGCTGAACAACTGCAGTACACAGTCAGTGGTCGTGTACTGTCACTCCGAATCAAAATCAAGTGCAGACCGTAACACAGGTACAGCCAGAGAGAGAGAGAGAGAGAGAGAGAGAGAGAGAGAGAGAGAGAGAGAAGAGAGCTGAACAGTGTTGCAGTCCGAGACCCAGATAGTGTTCACTACAGGCACATAGGTGTAAAGATTGCATATCTATGTTGTCTTAGACTTTAAAAATGGTCAACAAATAAATATTTGTGGTGCAGCATCTAGCTATGCAGACAGTTGGGGGTTTATTTGCAAATGTCCCTATGCCTGTTACTCAGCATAATCCATACACCTCACTGCCAACTGCTTGTGACTGGAACTACTTTTTACTTAAGAAATGGTCCTAATCAAAGCTATTGATGGCTAGGTCAGGGACATTGGTTCTGCACAGAAATGTTTCTGGTGAGTTTTTAGAGCTTTGAACAACACAAAAAATTCCATTCATCTTTATTGAACTGATGTGCCGCTGCACTTTTCAGAAGCAGATATCTCACAACTGTGGCCCATCCAACCTGAACTATCTCCGTAGCTTGATAGCATTAGGAGTAAGTGAGACAAGGGCCCAATCCGAAATCGCGAAATTCGTAAGGGCTTAGGGTTGTCCCAATGTCGAATTTCAAAGGGCGTGAGGTTGAGTACACACTTACCGAGCCCTTTCCGTGAGTCTGCATCGATGCAGACTTCACCAAAGGGAATTACCCACAGTTCAAAGCGTTGTGACGTTTACCATGGAGACCATAGGGAAATACGGAAATTACAAAGGTAAACAACAGCACGACACACGACTACGGAACACAGACCAACCTGTTGTCCAGCTTGTAAAAGAAGAGTTCGAAAAAATTTGGAATCAGGCAGCCGTCTCCTGTGCCTTGGCCGTGTGGAAAGCAACAAACTTAAAATGAAAATTCCCAAACCGGCAAGTGTCAGCAACATTTTTGTTATTAAATGTCGCCAAGGTAACATGTGATCTCGTGAAGTGCTGTCCAAATGCCATTTATACCTATCTGAGCCCATGTGGCCTCACACACTCACTCACTTAGCACCTGAGATCAATTAAGTCTGTGAGTCTTTAGTCCTTAGTCCTCAGGGCTCACTTTGGGATTGGGCCAATATGTTTGCATTCATGATTTGAATAAACACATCTTTTAAAACATAACTTCCCTACTCTTGCTTCTCTTCATCTGCACATCCTCTTCTGTAGAGGGTACGGATTAAATAAAGGAAATCAATAAGTGATAACAGCTTTAGCCACGTCTTTAGTTTAAAAATTTAAATTTAAAATTTAAATTTAAAAAAGTATATTTTTATAACAATCTATAACAGATTAATCACATTAATTTAATGTTTTGCTGTTGTACGTTACAATGATTCTACATGCAGAATATCTATATACACCTTTTTTTCATATCAAGAACAAAGAACTTAACTGAAGTGTCCTCACAATTTCTACAGAGAGAGAAAATGAAGCTTCCTTTATTTTGTTTGGTAACCTTTGGCAGATTCTGCATACTGTAGTCTAGTCAACACCTCTATACAGCGTTTAATGTGGGATCTTTTAAGAAGGGATATTGTGAATCTCCTGAGGCAAGATTTTTATCCCGCTATATTAGTTTTTATCTCCAAGTTTGCAAACTGCAAAACCAACAGATAAACATTTAGAAATCGGTGATAGTTAACCTGCTGAGGCAAAAAGGTGTATTCCCAAAATGATCTGTAGCAAGGACACAGATTTGTATTACACACACACACACACACACACACACCAGTGAACAGTGGCACAGAGGTCTGTTGCATTTAGAGCTCCTTTACATCTACACTGGCGAGTTGCCAGAGCCCTGTGTCTGCGGGGTTCCATCCTGAGGTCAATACTACAACAATGTAAACTAATGATCCAGCAAATTCCCTCAGTCCTGCTCTCTCCCCTCCTCCTTCTTCCCCTCAATCTGCTGTTGCCCTCCATCTCTCCCACTCGCTGATCCCCCGCTGCGCTGCAGAAATGAGAAACAACTGAAGACTCGGCGGCGCTGGGCCTGCTCTGCTTCTCTGATACACACCACTGATAAACAGGGCTGCTTGTTAAGAGACAAATGAAACTCTGCCTCGCCTGATTTTTGCCTTTTCACAGCCTTTCTTATCTGGTGTTTTCTTGTCACCCAGTCCTTTCTTTTGTTGTGGCCTTGGCATTAATGCCAACGGAACACCAACTCTCGCCTTGAAATGTAAACACAAATAACAAGATGATCTGCAACAACACAGAAGTCTAAATGTAATGTGATCCCAGAAAGTGAGATATGAAAGTAGGAAATGTAGTGTCCGCAGGAAAGATCTTGCCTGTTTGGATATCAAAGATCCAGTATATTAAGAAGATACCACTGTAGATGGTTCATTTAATGAATTGAGCCTCATGCGTCCCTGCATGTTAAACCTCCCAAGTTGCTCTAAATTAGTAGGTCTTTAACAGATCTTTGATCATCTTTGAACAAGAAGTTTCCTTTCAGGCAACCCAGTATAGGCCATGTTAACACAGCACGTCTACAAATTTGAACTGAAGTCTCGACATCATAGGTGAACCGAGCTGCTCTGCAAACTGTCAGGGGACACCTAAGTAACACTTCTACAGAATACGTATCTGCTGTGGTTTCCCAACAGAAAAGCTTATCACATACAGTACATGTTTACACACACATGCTTACATGTGTTCACAAAGAGCATCTTCCAGGCCTGGAGGAAGAGTTCCAGAGCCACACTGCTTAGTCCTATCCTTTTCATATCGATTGGGGGATAAAGAATGGGGCTCAAGGGATGAATCAATCACACTGTTGACAAACAAGAGTGAACTGGATTTAAAAGACAGAATAGAGGTAGAATAGAGACAATTAATCTAGTTTTTATGGACATACACTATTACCAGGACAAATAATCTTATAGGACTCTCAGAGATGGCAACAACTGAAAAATACAAGTTTAATGCAGTTTATCTTTGTATCATACTATAACTCTCTGCCTCTCTGAATCCTGTATCAGTCACAGTCGAATGCATTTCATCAATAAATACTTGCTCCTCCTTCCCAGTGGGTGCTGATCTATGGTCCCTGCTCGCTGACCATCTGACCGTGAGCATCCAAAAAAGTACTGAGCAGCCATGCCTGGTTGAACGCAACTGAACAGGGGCTTCACCTTGAAGCGCTCTCACACAGGATCTGTTATTCTATTCTGCGCATCTAGTTTTAATTTTCACATCTCATGCATCTGATAAGATGTAGTGTTGAAAAGTAGCACAAACGTGTGCCAAATTGTATACAGATTTAGTTATTTGTAACGACCATATAATTCAATTTAAACTATATTCTATATATTCACTGACCTGTCCACCTCCAAAACTGACCTGCATTTTACAATGTAAAAGCTCCTGTCTGATA